>NC_141601.1:19887035-20187035 GCF_047967505.1 Dipteris shenzhenensis
TCTTCCCCTCCCCTACCCTCATCCCTCCCCTCCCCCTTCACTTCCCCTCCCCTTTCCCCTTCCTTCCCCCCTCACCCCTCCCTTCACCTCAACCCCCCCCCCCCCTTCCCCCCCTCCCCTCCCTCTCCCACTTCCCCCCTCCCCTCCCCCCTCCCCTTCCCCCTCCCCTCCCCTCCCCCTCCCCCTCCCCCACTTCCCCCTCCCTCCCCTCCCCTCCCCCCCTCCCCTCCCCATTCCCCTCCCCTCCACCCCACCCCACCCCCTCCCCTTCACCTCCCCTCCCCTTTCCCTTCCCCCCCCTCACCCCTCCCTTCACCTCACCCCTCGCTTCGCCCTCCCCTTCCCCCTCCCCCTCCCCTCCCCTCCCCGTACCCCTTTCCCTCCCCTCCCCATCCCCATCCCCTTCCCCTCCCCTTCCCTTCCTCACCCCTCTCCCTTTCCCTCCCCTCCCCCTCCCCATTCCCCTCCCCCTCCTCATTCCCCTCCCCTCCCCTCCCTTCCCACTTCCTCCCTCCCCCTCCCTCTCCCCTTCCCCCTTCCCTCACCCCTCTCCCTTTCCCTCCCTCCCCTTCCCTCCCCTCCCCTTCCTCCCTCCCCCTCCTCTCCCCTTCCCCCTTCCTTACCCTACCCTTCGCTTCCCTTCCCTTCCCCTTCACCTCCCCTCCCCTCCCCTTCCCCCTTCCCCCTTCCCTTCCCTCCCCTTTCCCCCTTCCCTTCCCTCCCCTCACCTTACCCTCCCCTCCCCTTCCCCCTTCCTTCTCCCCCCTTCCTTCCCCCCCTGCCCCCCCCCAGCCTCTCTCTCTCTCTCTCTCTCTCTCTCTCTCTCCTCTTCTCTTGCCCTCCCTTCCCTTCACTTTCCCCCTTCCTTTTCCTCTCTTTCTTACCTCCCTCCCTTTCTCTCTCTTTCTGACCCTCCCTCGCCTCCATCAATAGTCATCGCAGCATGAATCCCACACCGACATGGATCAACGAAAAGCCCTACAGGCATGCCCATGCCACATGGACAAGTGTAGTGAACTAGTCCCACCATATGTATCAATGTCCTTCTATCGATGAAGCAAGGACATGCACATTCCATGCATGCATGTGTAGCATCGTGTGTGACTCCATATCTACCAAATTTTAGAGTTTTTAAACTCTCAAAAGGTGTTTGTTAATACCATTATGATATCTTGAAGATTTTAGAGGACTCTTATGGCAAATTAATGTCATGCATGGGCCATACATACATACATGCATGCATGCATGCATGCATATATACATACATACATACATACATACATACATACATACATACATGCATGCATGCATGCATACATATAATTTTTCATACCTTTAAATTACTTTTTTAAAATTTAAAATGTAATTAAAGTACTATTTTTTATTAAATTATTAATTTAAATTGTTATTAAGTGCAACACTATAGAGAGATATTCTAAAATTTATTATGTGGAAATGACAGTGCCAAAAAGTAAACTTTTGATTCTCGAACACATTTTCATAAAGTAAACTTTCCATTTGGGAAGGAGTTTTAGGATTAGTCCAAATGTAGACATATGAGTCTAAAATTAATGATATAAGTGTTTAAAGAAACCTTCAAGCTAATCAGGAGAAAGAGGACCAATGAGGAGGTGCCACTATTGAAGAAGGCTAATGATACTCTTGTAAGTAACTCTATGGAAATTGTTGAAGAATACTCAGGATCTAATCAAAGAAAAGGCAATGAGTATAGAGAAGGAAGATTGGATTGTGTATGCATAGGACGAAGCATGGTGGATGAAAGATGAATGCATCTCTATGAGATGAGTCTCTCCAAACATCTTCCAATCTCCTGGAGCTCTTGCATACTAGTAAGGACAGGTTGCTCTTACAAAATTTCCATGAAATTGAATAAGTCCCATCTAGCCTCTAGGGAGTTTCGCATAGCAATCTGGAGAATTTGGTGGGGAGCCATGGCTACAGCCATGGAACCATACCTGAAATGGGATCATGTTGTGAGAGAAGTGCCATAGGCATTATATGGGCCTGCTGCAAGAAAAATTAGGCAATGCTGACATTTAGAGCTACGAGTCGACAAATCGCCCACCAGTCTCTTAACCTTGTAACTTACAATGAACTCTAACGAGCTCAAGAGACATGATATTGTAGATGTATACCCCAATGCTCAGATTAGTAAAGATGGTGGAGTGAAGATTTTGAGCTTGCCAACAAACCTCCAAGATGTACTGAAAAAGACCATTCACTTTTTTCCTGATACGAGAGGAACCTGCAAGTTTTGGTAGGTTCAAGGAGCAAAAGAGCAATGGAAAGGACCTGATGTATCTTTCTCGAGGGCGATCTCCAAGAACGTGTTAACCAACCTGAAGAATTGCATGGATGGTAGATCCCAATTGTCATCTCAATCTGCTGGAGTTGCAATGCACCTGATGGCATCTACCCTCAAAGGGGTTTTTGAGCAATACGAGAAGCAGATGTCTCAGAAGGTGACTTTTCTATAAGAGAAAGCCACTGATGCAGCAAAGGCAATGCAACTTGAGAAAAGTCTCAGGGAAGGTGCAGAAGCCAAGGTAGAGGAGGCACAAGCGAGGGCCTTGTAGGCACAAGAGAAGCTGAGGCCACCACAAAATTGGTCGACACGGAGAGGCATAGAAGAGAAGAAGCAGAGAAGCGCATGAAGGAGATATGAGATAGGGTCGAAGAAGTGAGAAATGACAGGGACATGGCAGACAAGGAGCCATAAAAGATGTGAAAGAATCTTGAAGATCAGAGATCCAAAAAGGAGGGTCTTTACAAACGGCTCTGCAACATGTAGAATGCATTGAACATAGAAAAAGACCAAATGATGGAGGAGTTGAAAAGGGAGAATGCAGAAACCAGAAAGGTGATGCAAGAATTGCGAGAGAGCTTTGAGGTAAGGAAGAATGGGGCAGAGAGTAGCCGGGGTGGAGAAGACAATGAGGCACCTCCCCACACCAGGAAGGATGCAAAGAATGTTAGATATTCTCAATGCCCCACCATCCTTCAAAAAGAATAGAGAGTACATAGCAAACTGGAAAGGAACAAAATTTTCCTTCAATACTGATGTAATACAAATGATGGCTCCGTCCACCCATGCACTCCCACATTGGAGCTTAGATGGCGATCTAGATAGATATTAGATGAAGAGCTACTAGCTGGAAGATCTCTGCTGGAAGATCTGATCTAGTCTGAACTGATTTGATACAATGGACTGGGGAGGTCGCCTCTTTATAGCTATGAGGGCGATAGTCGGATCAACGTAGTTGGTGGACCCGACTAGTCAACCTAGTTAGTGGAACCGACTAGTCGTCCATGGAATATTGAAGGAATATTCCCAGGCCCCAGCAAGAATAAGGGGCTCCCACACAATCACCTTTCTACCATCAATGGTCTCATTGATAGGCCTCATCTGACATGCAAGTCAAGATCCATCCAGTGTCCTGGGTTCACACCTGGCTTCTCCTCATATGGGGGCCTTACAACTTGAGCACCTTGGACCACTAGTGGTTACTAGGATGGTGGGGCATTGAGCATATCTAACACCCCCCCTCAGTGTCCACCCATAGGTGAACTACCTTCTCGGCCCAATGCTGAGTCTTTGAAGATGACCCTGAAGCTGATCCTTCCCGAGTGCGTTGGTGAAGATATCTGCTCCATTTTGCTCTGTTGGACAGTAGACCAATTCCACTATCCTGTCCTCGATCAAATCACGCACATACTGATACTAAATCTCTATATGTTTTGTGTGTGCATGAAACACTAGATTTTTAGCAATGGCCATGCAACCTTGATTGTCGCACCTCAGCACAGTTGCCTCATCCTCTTGCACTCCCATGTGCCATAAGATCCTCCTTAGCCACACTGCTTCACATGCAGCAAAACATGCTGCCTTGTACTCAGCCTCAGTAGAAGACAATGCCACTGTTGGTTGTTTCTTGCTGATCCAAGAGAAGATACCTGAACCTAAAGAGAAACAATATCCAAAAACTGATTTCTTGGGATCAACATCTCCAGCCCCAATCTGAGTCAC
Source organism: Dipteris shenzhenensis (assembly GCF_047967505.1). Lineage (NCBI taxonomy): Eukaryota > Viridiplantae > Streptophyta > Polypodiopsida > Gleicheniales > Dipteridaceae > Dipteris > Dipteris shenzhenensis. The sequence goes on from NC_141601.1 coordinate 19,891,084, forward strand.
AATGACTAGCCAAGGAAGTGCCCGTACCATAGGTGATGCCATAATCAAGAGTGCCCTTCACATACCTAAGCATCCGCATCCCTGCATTCCAATGATTCTCTCGGGGCTTATTGGAGAACCTGATCAAAACGCCAATAGCAAAACTGATGTCCGGTCTAGTGTTGCATAGATAGATGAGACTGTCGACCAACTTCCTGTACCTCCCAATGTCTGCTGGTGGTGAGGCATCCTCCATAGACAACCTTGCATTTACCTCCATAGGTGTAGCTATCTCCTTGCACTCGGCCATACCGAATGCCTTCAAGATCTCCCTTGCATATTTTTTATGAGAGATGAAGATCTTGCCTGGCTCTTGCCAAACTTCAATCCCCAAATAGTAGTGCATCAAGCCTAAGTCTGTCATCTCAAACTCTATGCTCAACACCTTTCTAGTCTACTGAATCATGTCTTCATAGTCACCTGTAATAAGGAGATCATCCACATATAGAACAATAATAGGAGATTTTTCACCTTTCCTGTACACATACAAGTTAGCATCTAAGGCACACCTTTTGAAGTTTAATTTATGAAAGAATTTAACTATCCATTGGTACCATGCTCTTGGGGCCCGTTTCAGCCCATACAGAGCCTTCTTTAGCTTACATACCTTGTTCTCAGAATGGGGGGCCTCAAACTCAGGTGGCTGAGCCACACTTCCTCCTTGAGGTTACCATTCAAGAATGCTGATTTAACATCCATTTGATAAACTAGCCACTTTTTATGAGTAGCCACCAATAGTACTGTGCGAATAGTGGTCATTTTGGCAGTCGGAGTGAAATTTGATTTCAAGTTAAACTTCAATCTCAATTTTGATTTTCATGATTGAATGGCAAATTTAGAGATTGAAATTCTAATTTTAAATGGAGAATGGCACCAGTGCCATTCTCCAAGACCTCATAAGAAGTCCTTGAGAGTGGCACTAGTGCCAATATCCCTTGAGATAAATAAAATTTTGAAATATAGCTCTTCCCGCCATTGTTCCCTTTTGAATTTTGGATATATAGAGTGGCACTTATGCCATTCTCTCCAATATTGAATTTAAATTCAAATTCATATTGATATTTTTAATTTCAATTTGTATTTCAAATTGAAATTATTCTGTTTGAAATTGTATTTCAAAACCGAAATTCTAGTTTTCAAAATTTGATTTCAAGTTAAACTTTAATCTCAATTTTGATTTTCATGATTGAATGGCAAATTTAGAGATTGAAATTCTAATTTTAAATGGAGAATGGCACCAGTGCCATTCTCCAAGACCTCATAAGAAGTCCTTGAGAGTGGCACTAGTGCCAATATCCCTTGAGATAAATTGAAAGACTTGCAACACTAGTCAAGATTTATGTGTAAGATTTGGTACCAAAATAAAAATATCAATGATACACTACCAATAAAATTAATGGAATGCCAATCTACATGTTGAGTTTGTGCAGATTTCCACTGGGATCTACATAATGGAACTTAGATCCCCAAACTCACATGTGTATTGGAACCTGGCACCATTCTCCTATGATCACTGGAATACCCCTCCTATAATATTAGGGTAAACAACTGTACCAAGGGAGAATGGTAGTGGTGCCAATCTCTTATTGGGCCCTAGAAAATGGCACTGAGAAGCCTAAACTCACCTGCCATTCTTCTATGTTCCACCGGTGGAGAATGACAGTGGTGCCATTCTCTAAAACATGCACAAGGAATCCTAAACGCACATGTGCATTAACACTTTTGCCATTATCCTACTGTAGCCAATAAAATTAGTGGAATGCCAATCTATACATTTAGTTTGTCTAGATTACCACTAGTGGAGAATGGCAGTGATGCCAATCTCATGCAGGCACCTACATAATGACACTAAGATCAACAAACTCACATGTGGATTGGAATCGGACACCATTCTCCTATGATCACTGGAATACCCCACCTAGAATAGTGGGGTAAACATTTGTACAAGTGGAGAATGGCAGTGTGCCAATCTATTATTAGGCCCTAGAAAATGGCATTGAGAAGCCTAAACTCACATGTGCATGCTTCTCAATGCCATTTTCTAGGGCCTAATAAGAGATTGGCACCACTGGAGAATGGATTTGTGTCAATCTTTGTGGAGAATGCCACCAGTGGAGAATGGAAGTGGTGCCAATCTCATACCAAGACCTTAAAAATGGCATAAGGAATCCTAAACTCACATGTGCATTGGCACTTTTGCCATTATACTACTGCAGCCAATAAAATTTGTGGAATGTCAATCTACAAGTTAAGTTTATCTAGACTGCCACCAGTGGAGAATTGAAGTGATGCCAATCTCATGCAGGCAACTACATAATGACACTGAGATCCTCAGACTCACATGTGGATTGGAATCGGGCACCATTCTCCTATGATCCTTGGAATACCCCTCCTAGAATATTAGGGTAAACATTTGTACAAGCGGAGAATGGCAGTGGTGCCAATCTCTTATTAGGCCCTAGAAAATGGCACTGTGAAGCCTAAACTCACATGTGCAGCCAATAAAATTAGTGGAATGTCAATCTATAGGTTTAGTTTGTCTAGATTACCACTAGTGACGAAGCCTAAACTCACATGTGCATTCTTCTATGTAGTGATCACTGTCTCCGCTGTGTACAAATGTTCACCACTCTCCTATGATCACTGGAATACCCCTCCTAGAATAGTAGGGTAAACATTTGTACAAGTGGAGAATGGTAGTGGTGAGATGACCTGAAAACATGCACAAGGAATCCTAAACTCACATGTGCACTTGCACTTTTGACATTATCCTACTGCAGCCAATAAAATTAGTGGAATGTCAATCTATAGGTTCAGTTTGTCTAGATTACCACTAGCGGAGAATGGCAGTGATGCCAATCTCATGATGGCAACTACATAATGACACTGAGATAATCAAACTCACATGTGGAATGGAATAGGACACCACTCTCCTATGATCACTAGAATACCCTCCTAGAATGGTAGGGTAAACATTTGTACAAGTGGAGAATGGCAGTGGTGCCAATCTCTTATTAGGCCCTAAGAAATGGCATTGAGAAGCCTAAACTCACATGTGCAGCAATCATATGGAATTGTGTCAATCTCTGTGGAGAATGCCACCAGTGGAGAATGGCAGTGGTGCCAATCTCATACCATGACCTGAAAACATGCACAAGGAATCCTAAACTCACATGTGTATTCTTCTATGTAGTGATCACTGTCTCCGCTGTGTAGAGATCATCTGGAATCCTAAACTCACATTTGGATTGGAATCAGACACCACTCTCCTATGATCACTGGAATACCCCTCCTAGAATAGTAGGGTAAACATTTGTACAAGTGGAGAATGGCAGTGGTGCCAATCTCTTATTAGGCCCTAATAAATGGCATTGAGAAGCCTAAACTCACATGTGCATTCTTCTATGTAGTGATCACTATCTCCGCTATGTAGAGATCATATGGATTTGTGTCAATCTCTGTGGAGAATGCCACCAGTGGAGAATGGCAGTGGTGCCAATCTCATACCATGACCTGAAAACATGCACAATGAATCCTAAACTCACATGTGGATTGGCACTTTTGCCATTATAGAATGCCACCAGTGGAGAATGGCAGTGGTGCACAAGGAATCGTAAACTCACATGTGCATTCTTCTATGTAGTGATCCCTGTCTCCGCTGTGTAAAGATCATATGGAATTGTGTCAATCTCTGTGGAGAAGCCTAAACTCACATGTGCAGAGATCATATGGAATTGTGTCAATCTCTGTGGAGAATGCCACCAGTGGAGAATGGCAGTGGTGCCAATCTCATACCATGACCTAAAAACATGCACAAGGAATCCTAAACTCACATGTGCATTGGAACCTTTGCCATTATCCTACTGCAGCCAATAAAATTAGTGGAATATCAATCTATAGGTTTAGTTTTCTAGATTACCACTAGCGGAGAATGGCAGTGATGCCAAACTCATGCTGGCCCTAAGAAATGGCATTGAGAAGCCTCAACTCACATGTGCATTCTTCTATGTAGTGATCACTGTCTCCGCTATGTAGAGATCATATGGAATTGTGTCAATCTCTTATCAGGCCCTGGAATGTCAATCTATAGGTTTAGTTTGTCTAGACTACCACTAGTGGAGAATGGCAGTGATGCCAATAAAATTAGTGAAATGTCAATCTATAGATCATATAGAAGAATGCCAATCTCTTATTAGGCCCTAAGAAATGGCATTGAGAAGCCTAAACTCACATGTGCATTCTTTTATGTAGTGATCACTCTCTCCGCTATGTAGAGATCATATGGAATTGTGTCAATCTCTGTGGAGAATGGCAGTGGTGCCAATCTCATACCATGACCTGATAACATGCACAAGAAATCCTAAACTCACATATGCATTGGCACTTTTGCCATTATCCAACTGCAGCCAATAAAATTAGTGGAATGTCAATCTATAGGCTCAGTTTGTCTAGATTACCACTAGTAGAGAATGGCAGTGATGCCAATCTCATGATGGCAACTACATAATGACACTGAGATCATCAAACTCACATGTGGATTGGAATCGGACACCACTCTCCTATGATCATTGGAATACCCCTCCTAGAATACCAGGGTAAAAATTTGTACAAGTGGAGAATGGCAGTGGTGCCAATCTCTTATTAGGCCCCAAGAAATGGCATTGAGAAGCTTAAACTCACATGTGCTGAGATCATATGGAATTGTGTCAATCTTTGTGGAGAATGCCATTAGTGGAGAATGGCAGTGGTGCCAATCTCATACCATGACCTGAAAGCATGCACAAGAAATCCTGAAGTCAGATGTGCATTGGCACTTTTGCCATTATCCTACCACAGCTAATAAAATTAGTGGAATGTCAATCTATAGGTTTAGTTTGTCTAGATTACCACTAGCGGAGAATGGCAGTGATGCCAAACTCATGCTGGCCCTAAGAAATGGCATTGAGAAGCCTAAACTCACATGTGCATTCTTCTATGTAGTGATCACTGCCTCCGCTGTGTAGAGATCATATGGAATTGTGTCAATCTCTTATTAGGCCCTGGAATGTCAATCTATAGGTTTAGTTTGTCTAGACTACCACTAGTGGAGAATGGCAGTGATGCCAAACTCATGCTGGCACTTACATAATGACACTGAGATCATCAAACTCACATGTGGATTGGAATCAGACACCACTCTCCTATGATCATAGGAATACCCCTTCTAGAATAGTAGGGTAAACATTTGTACAAGTGGAGAATGGCAGTGGTGCCAATCTCTTATTAGGCCCTAAAAAATGGCATTGAGAAGCCTAAACTCACATGTGCATTCTTCTATGTAGTGATCACTCTCTCCGCTGTGTAGAGATCATATGGAATTGTGTCAATCTCTATGGAGAATGCCACAAGTGGAGAATGGCAGTAGTGCCAATCTCATACCATGACATGATAACATGCACAAGGAATCCTAAACTCACATGTGCATTGGCACTTTTGCCATTATCCTACTGCAGCCAATAAAATTAGTGGAATGTTAGTCTATAGGTTCAGTTTGTCTAGATTACCACTAGCGGAGAATGGCGGTGATGCCAATCTCATGATGGCAACTACATAATGACACTGAGATCATCAAACTCACATGTGGAATGGAATAGGACACCACTCTCCTATGATCACTGGAATACCCTCCTAGAATAGTAGGGTAAACTTTTGTACAAGTGGAGAATGGCAATGGTGCCAATCTCTTATTAGGCCCTAAGAAATGGCATTGAGAAGCCTAAACTCACATGTGCAGCGATCATATGGAATTGTGTTAATCTCTATGGAGAATGCCACCAGTGAAGAATGGCAGTGGTGCCAATCTCATACCATGACCTGAAAACGTGCACAAGGAATCCTAAACTCACATGTGCATTGGCACTTTTGCCATTATCCTACTGCAGCCAATAAAATTAGTGGAATGTCAATCTATAGGTTTAGTTTGTTTAGATTACCATTAGCGGAGAATGGCACTGATGCCAAACTCATGTTGGCCCTAAGAAATGGCATTGAGAAGCCTAAAGTCACATGTGCATTCTTCTATGTAGTGATCACTGTCTCCGCTGTGTAGAGATCATATGGAATTGTGTCAATCTCTTATTAGGCCCTTGAATGTCAATCTATAGGTTTAGTTTGTCTAGACTACCACTAGTGGAGAATGGTGGTGATGCCGAACTCATGCCTAAATAATGACACTGAGATCATCAAACTCACATGTGGATTGGAATCGAACACAACTCTCCTATGATCAGTGGAATACCCCTCCTAGAATAGTAGGGTAAACATTTGTATAAGTGGAGATGGCAGTGGTGCCAATCTCTTATTAGGCCCTAAGAAATGGCATTGAGAAGCCTAAACTAACATGTGCAATCTTCTATGTAGTGATCACTGTCTCTGTTGTATAGAGATCATATGGAATTGTGTCAATATCTGTGGAGAATGGCAGTGGTGCCAATCTCATACCATGAATTGATAACATGCACAAGGAATCCTAAACTCACATGTGCATTGGTACTTTTGCCATTATCCTACTGCAGCCAATAAAATTCGTGGAATGTCAATCTATAGGTTCAGTTTGTCTAGATTACCATTAGCAGAGAATGGCTTTGATACCAATCTCATGATGGCAACTACATAATGACACTGAGATCATCAAACACACATGTGGAATGGAATCGGACACCACTCTCCTATGATCACTGGAATACCCCTCCTATAATAGTAGGGTAAACATTTGTACAAGTGGAGAATGGTAGTGGTGCCAATCTCTTATTAGGCCCTAAGAAATGGCATTGAGAAGCCTAAACTCACATGTGCAGAGATCATATGGAATTGTGTCGATCTCTGTGGAGAATGCCACTAGTGGAGAATGGCACTGGTGCCAATCTCATACCATGACCTGAAAACATGCACAAGGAATCCTAAACTCACATGTGCATTGGCACTTTTGCCTTTATCCTACTGCAGCCAATAAAATTAGTGGAATGTCAATCTATAGGTTCAATTTGTCTAGATTACCACTAGTAGAGAATGGCAGTGATGCCAATCTCATGATGGCAACTACATAATGACACTGAGATCATCAAACTCACATGTGGAATGGAATAGGACACCACTCTCCTATGATCACTGGAATACTCCTCCTAGAATAGTAGGGTAAACATTTGTACAAGTGGTGCCAATCTCTTATTAGGCCCTAAGAAATGGCATTGAGAAGCCTAAACTCACATGTGCAGAGATCATATGGAATTGTGTCAATCTTTGTGGAGAATGCCACCAGTGGAGAATGGCAGTGGTGTCAATCTCATACCATGAACTGCTAACATGCACAAGGAATCCTAAACTCACATGTGCATTGGCACTTTTGCCATTATCCTACTGCAGCCAATAAAATTAGTGGAATGTCAATCTATAGGTTCAGTTTGTCTAGATTACCACTAGCGGAGAATGGCAGTGATGCCAATCTCATGATGGCAACTCCATAATGACACTGAGATCATCAAACTCACATGTGGAATGGAATAGGGCACCACTCTCCTATGATCACTGGAATACCCCTCCTAGAATAGTAGGGTAAACATTTGTACAAGTGGAGAATGGCACTGGTGCCAATCTCTTATTAGGCCCTAAGAAATGGCATTGAGAAGCCTAAACTCACATGTGCAGAGATCATATGGAATTGTGTCAATCTCTATGGAGAACGCCACCAGTGGAGAATGGCAGTGGTGCCAATCTCATACCATGACCTAAAAACATGCACAAGGAATCCTAAACTCACATGTGCATTTCTCTATGTAGTGATCACTGTCTCTGCTATGCAGAGATCATATGGAATCCTAAACTCACATGTAGAAGAAGGGGAATTGTGTCAATCTTTGAGATCATCAAACTCACATGTGGATTGGAATCGGACGCCACTCTCCTATGATCATTGGAATACCCCTCCTAGAATAGTAGGGTAAACATTTGTACAAGTGGAGAATGGTAGTGGTGCCAATCTCTTATAAGGCCCTAAGAAATGGCATTGAGAAGCCTAAACTCACATGTGTAGAGATCATATGGAATTGTGTCAATCTCTGTGGAGAATGCCACCAGTGGAGAATGGCACTGGTGCCAATCTCATACCATGACCTGAAAGCATGCACAAGGAATCCTAAACTCACATGTGCATTGGCACTTTTGCCATTATCCTACTGCAGCCAATAAAATTAGTGGAATGTCAATCTATAGGTTCAGTTTGTCTAGATTACCACTAGCAGAGAATGGCAGTGATGCCAATCTCATGATGGCAACTACATAATGACACTGAGATCATCAAACTCACATGTGGAATGGAATAGGACACCACTCTCCTATGATCACTGGAATACCCCTCCTAGAATAGTAGGGTAAACATTTGTACAAGTGGAGAATGGCAAGGGTGCCAATCTCTTATTAGGCCCTAAGAAATGGCATTGAGAAGCCTAAACTCACATGTGCATTCTTCTATGTAGTGATCATTGTCTCCACTGTGTAGAGATCATATGGAATTGTGTCAATCCCTGTGGAGAATGCCACCAATAAAGAATGGCAGTGGTGCCAATCTCATACCATGACATGAAAATATGCACAAGGAATCCTAAACTCACATGTGCATTGGCACTTTTGCCATTATCCTACTTTCATTTTCCGCTAGTGGTAATGTGCATTCTTCTATGTAGTGATCACTGTCTCCGCTGTGTAGAGATCATGTGGAATTGTGTCAATCTCTGAGGAGAATGCCACCAGTGGAGGATGGCAGTGGTGCCAATCTCATACCATGACCTGAAAACATGCACAAGGAATCCTAAACTCACATGTGCATTTTTCTATGTAGTGATCACTGTCTCCGCTGTGTAGAGATCATATGCAATTGTGTCAATCGTTGTGTAGAATGCCACCAGTGGAGAATTGTAGTGGTGCCAATCTCATACCATGACCTGAAAACATGCACAAGGAATCCTAAACTCACATGTGCATTCTTCTATGTAGTGATCACTGTGTCCGCTGTGTAGAGATCATATGGAATTGTGTCAATCTCTCAGATCATCAAACTCACATGTGGAATGGAATAGGACACCACTCTCCTATGATCATCACCAATCTCCTACCATGACCTAAAAAGATGCACAAGGAATCCTAAACTCACATGTGCATTGGCGCTTTTGCCATTATCCTACTGCCGTTCTCCGCTAGTGGTAATGTGCATTCTTCTATGTAGTGATCACAGTCTCTGATGTGTAGAGATCATATGGAATTGTGTCAATCTTTGTGGAGAATGCCACCAGTGGAGAATGGCAGTGGTGCCAATCTCATACCATGACCTGAAAACATGCACAAGGAATCCTAAACTCACATGTGCATTGGCACTTTTGCCATTATCCTATTGTAGCCAATAAAATTAGTGGAATGTCAATCTATAGGTTTAATTTGTCTAGATTACCACTAGCGGAGAATGGCAGTGATTGCCAATCTCATGCTTGCCCTAAGAAATGGCATTGAGAATCCTAAACTCACATGTGCATTCTTCTATGTAGTGATCATTGTCTCCGCTGTGTAGAGATCATATGGAATTGTGTCAATCTCTTATTAGGCCAATCTCTTAGTAGGAGAATGGTAGTGGTGCCAATCTAATACCATGACCTGAAAACATGCACAAGGAATCCTACACTCACATGTGCATTGGCACTTTTGCCATTATCCTACTGCCATTCTTTGCTAGTGGTAATGTGCATTCTTCTATGTAGTGATCACTGTCTCCACTATGTAGAGATCATATGGATTTGTGTCAATCTCTGTGGAGAATGCCACCAGTGGAGAATGGCAGTGGTGCCAATCTCATACCATGACCTGAAAACATGCACAAGGAATCCTAAACTCACATGTGCATTGGCACTTTTGCCATTATCCTACTGCCATTCTCCGCTAGTGGTAATGTGCATTCTTCTATGTAGTGATCACTGTCTCGGCTGTGTAAAGATCATTTGGATTTGTGTCAATCTCTGTGGAGAATGCCACTAGTGGAGAATGGAAGTGGTGCCAATCTCATACCATGACCTGAAAACATGCACAAGGAATCCTAAACTCACATGTGCATTGGCACTTTTGCCATTATCCTACTTCCATTCTCCTGTAGTGGTAATGTGCATTCTTCTATGTAGTGATCACAGTCTCCAATGTGTAGATATCATAGGGAATTGTGTCAATCTCTGTAGAGAATGGCAGTGGTGCCAATCTCATACCATGACCTAAAAACATGCACAATGAATCCTAAACTCACATGTGCATTGGCACTTTTGCCATTATCCTACTGCCATTCTCCACTAGTGGTAATGTGCATTCTTCTATGTAGTGATCACAGTCTTTGATGTGTAGAGATCATATGGAATTGTGTCAATCTCTGTGGAGAATGCCATCAGTGGAGAATGGTAGTGGTGCCAATCTCATACCATGACCTGAAAACATGCACAAGGAATCCTAAACTCACATGTGCATTGGCACTTTTGCCATTATCCTACTGTAGCCAATAAAATTAATGGAATGTCAATCTATAGGTTCAGTTTGTTTAGATTACCACTATCGGAGAATGGCAGTGATGCCAATCTCATGCTGTCTAGACTACCACTAGTGTTAGGCTTAAGAAATTGCATTGAGAAGCCTAAACTCACATGTGCATTCTTCTATGTAGTGACCACTATCTCTGCTGTGTAGAGATCATATGAATTTGTGTCAATCTCTATGGAGAATGCCACCGGTGGAGAATGGCAGTGGTTCCAATCTCATACCATGACCTGAAAACATGCACAAGGAATCCTAAACCCACATGTGCATTGGCTCTTTTGCCATTATCCTACTACAGCCAATAAAATTAGTGGAATGTCAATCTATAGGTTTAGTTTGTCTAGATTACCACTCATGGAGAATGGCAGTGATGCCAAACTCATGCTGGCCGTAAGAAATGGCATTGAGAATCCTAAACTCATGTGTGCATTCTTCTAGACTACCACTAGTGCGGAATGGCAGTGATGTCAATCTCATGCTGGCAACTATATAATGACATTGAGATCATCAAACTCACATTTGGATTGGAATCAGACACGACTCTCCTATGATCATTGGAATACCCCTCCTAGAATAGTAGGGTAAACATTTGTACAAGTGGAGAATGGCAGGGGTGCCAATCTCTTATTAGGCCCTAATAAATGGCATTGAGAAGCCTAAACTCACATGTGCATTCTTCTATGTAGTGATCACTGTCTCTGCTGTGTAGATATCATATGGAATTGTGTCAATCTCTGTGGAGAATGGCAGTGGTGCCAATCTCATACCATGACCTGAAAACATGCACAAGGAATTCTAAACTCACATGTGTATTGCCACTTTTGCCATTATCCTACTGCAGCCAATAAAATTAGTGGAATGTCTAGACTACCACTCTCCTAGAATACCCCTCCTAGAATAGTAGGGTAAACATTTGTACAAGTGGAGAATGGCCCTAGAAAATGGCATTGAGAAGCCTTAACTCACATGTTCATTCTTATTAGCATCAGTGCCCTTCTCTAGAAGGTCAAGTGAGAAAACTCTCATGTGATAACCTTCACATAAGGAGAATGGCACTGGTGCCATTCTCTGATTCTCTGCAATCCATGTGATGAATCAAACTTCTGCCATTCTCCTTAACATCATGGAGGATGGCACCAGTGGCATTATCCTCAAACTCTCATGGAGGATGGCACTTGTGCCATTGTGAACAAACTCACAATCCATGTGTTCAATGGCATTTGTGACACTCTTCTAACATCATATTATGTTGGAGAATGGCACGAATACCATTCTTTATTATAACCATCTTAACTTTGATGTTGTGTATATTTGCTTACTGTGTTGGTTTAGTTTTTCATAATGCATATATAAGTTGCTTCGCCTTGGTTATTTTGTTAATAAAAGTTGCATTGTGGTTGTAATATTTCCTACTACAGTTATGATTTTCTATTATACATTTCATTGTGTCCTTGGTTCTTTTGTTAACAGAACATTGCAAGAATGGCTAGCAAGGGAAAGAGAAAGGTTCGAGAGGTGTTGGTTTATGATGGAGTTAGTTCTGGAAGAGGATGGTTTTTGGATATATACAATAACGAACTCCAAAAACTCCATAAAGTGCATTGTTTTGTGAACATCCAAGGAAAAACTTTTGAAGATGTTTGACAAGTTAAAGAGATGGGGGATACCGAGAAAGACAACGTTCCTAGTCTCAAAATTCATACATTGGGAGGCAATGTGTATCAATTGGATCCTGCTTGTTTTGAACATGCGAGGATGAATGCTACTAGGGAGGACACGATGATATCTAGGGGTTGGATTAATGAGTCAGAAAATTATACCAACCAACAAATATTAGAAAGCTTTGATTTGGTAACAAAAGGGATAAAGCAAGATATAAAAAAGAGTAGAAAAGTTTCAAAAAGAACCAAGAAAAGTGATGTTGAGGGATCAAGCTCTCAAGTGTCTCAGAACACATTGAAAGAGAAGGCTAGAGAGACCGGTGAGGAGGAAACAACAGGTGAGAAGGAAATAAGGTCAGATGGAAAAACAAGCATTGGGGATAAACTGGAGGCTAAAGACAAAGAGACAACTTTAGGAGGAAAACAGGGAGGTACGGGAATAGTCACTGATGGAACTGGAAGTGGAGGTGATGCAACGGGGAGTGGTGAGACACATATAACAGGACATGGTGAGAAATCATCTAAAGCAACTATCATCCTGTATAAGAAAATCCAGCCAGATGTTGACTTTAAGGCACTACAAAAGAAATTGGAAAGGAAGGACACAAGTATGAAAGGCTTGATGGAGTACGTAGAGTACTTCCCATTTGGTTTGGAGTTTGAGGTGTTGATCCCAGTGATGAATTGCTTTAGAGCACCAAGCCAATATGTGTATAGGACATTGACCCTCAGCTATGTCAGTGACTTGGTCAAGAGTTTTGCAATGAATGCACAACCTCCTGCAACATGTGCATATCTTATGCCTTACCACACAAGCACAAATACTCCGATGTGCAAGGAAGAGATAAAGGTGGAAAAGTTAAAGGAGTATAATTATTGGATTGTCGCAGGGCAGCATTCGATTTATGCTGCAAGGATGTTTATAACTAAAGCACATGGTGAAGCCTTCAATCAACGAAAAGGTTTCTATACACGGAGGAAGGCGAGAATTGTTGTCAATGCACCAGTTGAAGCAAGTTGTAAGATATCATCAATGGCCAACATGTAGGCACAGACCGTTTTGAAAAATCAACCATATATCGATATCTTACAACACCTAAGGGTGCAGTGGATTGCATTCGGACGACCAAAGAAACCAGCCCAAGGCCTTGTCAAAGGGCATAAAGATTGATAAAGTTGGGATGTGAGTAATAAACTTTGTTTTGTATGCATTTTTTATTTCAAGAATGTTTATGGCTTTGTAAAAGAAATGATAGTAGTGTCAATTCCCTGATGTAAGAATCGCACTAGTGCCATTCTTCTAGTTACCAAGTCATGCTTTTGACATGGTAATGGGAGAATCGCACTAGTGTCATTATTATCTCTATTACATGATTTGGATTAGAAGAATGTCTAAGATGATTTTGATTTTTTTATATAGAATTTTGTAGGAGTTGCAAGCGTATCGATGGGCGCAAACTTTGCTACCAAGGACACACACATGGTCACATACGATGATGACATCTATGAACAATGGATTAGGATTTTGACATTGGTGAAGCAGGGTGATCTTGAGGGTCAAAATCCCATAATAACATATATGAGGTGTCTGCCAGGATTGGAAGACGAAGATGTACGTGCACTTCAAGCAGAGATTGAGTCTAAAGAAATAGTCTTGGTCAAGTCAAGCAAAGACAAGGACTCCATTGAAATGTCTCAACGGGCAATGGAGATTAAGCATGATAGAGCCCTGAAAGAAGCGCTCATCAAGGAGTTCAACTCACGTCACCCTTCGCCCCAACATCAAACATGGGATGCCCTTGCAACTTACTTCAAAATTGATTCAATTGTTTATCAGAGCTTCAAGGGTTCATGTGAGTCATGGGTCAAAGAGAAGCTGCAAGTTGGCAAGTCCACACCTGATTTCCCAAAAGCCGCGTCAATCTATGTTGATTGGGTGATTAGTTCAATAGAGGGTAACAAGTCTACATCGCAGTCTTGTTTTCCTTGGACAATTATTCAAGTGAACATGGAGATGGAGGGGGAGAGCTTTCTAACACGTCACTCCGAGGGACAACTTCCAATCAGCTTGTGTGTGCTTGACACCTCAGAGGGATCTGCCAAATGCATGTGTTGGGATAAGGATGCCTTCAAGAAGTTGCTCTGTGGCTTGATGGAGACCGTTGCCACTTCGTCACAGTATGTATTGCTATCATTTATGACAATGATAGAGATGGTAACTCAAGGAAGCAATGATAGAGGCTCAATTTTGGCATAGAAGGTTTGTGGGTGTTATCCATGAATCGGATAGTGCACAAAAGGGTTTGTCTGAGACCTTCTGTTTTTTGTCATTTGTCAGCTCACATGATGGGTTTGATGGATTTGAGCACATGTTAGAAAACACAAGGCCATACACAATAATTGAGGACAATATTCTTTATTCTGATGAGGACGATGAGTATGAAAAAGAGGCGGTTGTGAAGCACGGCATCATCAAGGAGTGCATCAGGTGCTATTGTAGTAGGGAACATGAAGTTGTTGTTGACGTCTTTACTAATGGATGTGTGGCATTACAAGCATTGTCAAGCAAAAGAAAAGTGATCTCACTGGTGAAGACATCCCAACAGGCAACAGAGGTCGAGGCTATGTGTGTGGCACATGCATCAAATAATCCCCATATTAAGATTTGGTCTAGCATTGAGAGGCCTCTTGAGACACATAGAGCTGATTCACCTATCGATGAAGGAATTAAAGAGGGTGAGCATCACATTGAAGACTTGCGACCTTTAACTGAAGCAGATCTTGAAGCTATCCCAAAGATTACATTGGAAGATTTGGAGCAAGGTCTTTAGCTACTCATTTATGCCTTGTGTATTCAATTTCAAAATAATATGACTTTTATGGATTTTCTCGATTGCACATACTCTCATTATATTAAAGAGATTAAACATTAGGTATGATAAAATTGTGTGACATAATGACATGGGGAATGGTACTAGTGTCATTCTCCCTATGTCGGGTTATATGTAAGAGGTACTATTAACATTTTATGTGACCTCATATGGAGAATGGCACTAGTGCCATTCTCTCTTTGTGGTTATGTAGAAATGGTAATACTGTTATGTTCCTTTCTTGAATCTATGTTAGTTGAAAGCATTACAGAGATTAAAAATTGTATAGTATTAACTATGCTACCAAAGTTTGGATTTGGGTGCTTTCTACAAATCTATTGGACCAAAGTAATACAGTATCTATGCTTTCAGATCATGCATTGTAAATTTCTTTTGGGACATGGGGGGAGGCACTAGTAGTATTCTCTCCTCCCAATGAGGATATAGAGAAAGGCACTAGTGGCATTCTCCATAACCTTATATGTAAAATGGCACTAGCACCACCCCAAGAGAAGAATGGCACTATTGCCATTCTCTCTATGAGTTCAGAGAGAAAGGTTGCACTATTTGCATTCTCAATTGACCTTTAGAGATATTGGCACCAGTGCCATTCCCCAAAAAGACAATGGAATCAGTGAACAGCGATGGATAATGTTCGTACTTTATTTTTATTTATTAGTTTCATATGCTTTTATGCTTCGACATTGTTGAATACACTCTAAAGAATCAAAATATTTCTATATTCCTCAACTTCCACAGGGACCAATGATGCATGGAAGGATATGGAGACATCAAATGTAGAGGACAACATACCACCCAAAATGGGGACTATCAATTAGCGATGGATACAGGAGGTATAGAAGAAAACATAACCCCAAAAATGGAGAAAATTGCAAGGAATATCACGAATCCTATACTTTTAGAAGAGAACATGGATGAACGTACTGTCTCAACATTGGGGACAAGACTAGATAATCTTATTGTTGTTGCAAACATGTATGAAATCATAGCACCTGACAATTTGGATAAGTCAGAAGCCAGCAACTTCAAGGAGAATTTGGATCTATATCCACATACAATTTCTTTGGATATGCCACGATTAACAATCATATTAGACTTGAATGGCTTGTTATTAAGTCACTGCCTATTCAAGTCTCCAATACATCCCCGTCTATTATGCATGGCTAAAATAGTTATATGGTTGTTCGTCTTGGGTGCGTAGAATTTCTTAAAATCTTGCTACAAAGATTTAATGTAGGTATCTGGTCAATTGCGATGGAGTATAACGTACTTGATATGGTAGGAAAGCTGCAAAATTATGCAAATGAGAGCCTCCCTTTCTTTGTTATATGGTCTCAGCAAGGATGCTACACTTACAGTAAGACGAGGATAAATAGGCCTGACAAGGTTGGTGTTGAGGCAATGTTCAAACCCTTAGCAAAAATCTCAAAGGCATTTGGATGTGATGCTAGAAGGACAATCCTTGTTGATGACTCCCCATACAAGGCTTGCATTAGCCCTCCATCAAATTGCATATTTCCTTCAACGTTTGATGTACAAGAAAAGGAAGATAATATTCTACTGAGAGAGTTGATGCCGTACTTACTACAACTCGATGAAACTAAAGATGTGCGCAGCATGATTGAGATAAATCGGTATGGACAATTACCTGTGATGGAGGGGCATAAGGATTTCAACCTTGTCCAGAAAGTAATTGATGAATGGAGGGAGGAAAATCATGCATGGTCAAGAATGGAATATAAAACAAGAAATCTTCCTCTTGCAGATCAACTAAGAGAGAGGGATATAGGTGGTAATACAGAACCAAAGGGTGTACACCCTAGGGCAACCCATGGTGGTGATGGCCAGGTGCCTAAACTCAATGCATCCCAAATAAGACTTTTAAGGAATGCTCTGCAACTCTCTAGCATGAATGCTATGCAAGTTTCTCAATTGGCTATAGACCTAGGGTACAAAGGTCGCTATATCAAGAAATACATTGCTAAGGGCTACATAAACCGACTATAGAATGCATATTTTTCATGAAGGTACATATGTCAAAGTGTTTTTTGATTTTATCTCAAGTCTATATAACTGTTGTTGCAGCTAATTGAATTTGTCTTTTGTGATGTAGATAGATATACGTTCAAATCAAGCTTGAGTAGGTACATACCAGAACGAGATCCATTTGGACCACCAAAGTTACCTGTCCCTATCAACGAAGTGTTCTGGATAAAAAATGTGGCTTTCGAGGTGCATGAGTCAACCATTACAGGTGCTGGCTTGGGCTTGTTTGTGCATGGCTCCATCAAGAGAGGGACTACTGTTCTCCATTATGGAGGTGACAAGTACTCCTACAGAGACTGGAAGGAATTATGTAGAGTCCATCCAAGGCTAAAGAAGTACTCTATCCAAGAGGACCCTACTGTCCCTATGAAGGATATGGTGCATATTGTTGGTGATGTTCAATATGGCAATGTGGCAAGATTTATTAACAGCAATAGAAATACCAATGTAAAGCCAAATGTTTGTTATGTATTTTCCCCTAATGTTCCACCTTGGTATGACCCCATGATGAACATAGATATTGCAGAATATGGTCACATTTGTATTGAATCCATAGATGATATACATGCAGGAGAGGAGCTATTTGCAGACTATGAGTTTTGAATAACAACATTGTATTTCTTTATACAATCATTACTTATGGGAATTACTACTTTCTTGCCAACTATGTAAATTGGTGCGTAATTGTTGTGTGTGAATAATATGCAAACATGTTCATAACTACATTCATAATGTATTTTGAAGGAGTGTCTCTCGTGCCATTCTTTCGGGTGCCATTCTCTTTGGGGCTAGAAATTGAGAGTTTCTTTGGAATCATGATTTATTTCAGGGATTTCAATGGTGCATCAACAAGTTGTTATGTTTTCATCCTAAAGTGTACTTTTTTACTTTGCAATGAGTAATCAACATGACATGTAAAGTTATCGTACTTTTACAATAATGCTAGTTAGTCTAAACATTGAAAATGCACAATAAATGATTGTCATTGCCACCTAAATTACATCAAATGCTTGTCATTGCCCATTGATTTTCCATCAACTACATATCTTGCATTCATTCTCCTCAACTACATATCTTGATTTTCCATCAACTACATATCTTACTAAGTTAAAGAGCCTGTGCGTTTTCATTGCAATACTCATGGTTATTAATTACACTCTACATTTTTTAAACGGTGTTTTGGAGATTTTCAAATGAGAATGCTCACAACAAAAGCAAGTCTCAATATCAATGGAAATTCCAGAGACTCGCTATTATGAAGGTGTTTTAGAACATCACTGTGGCTCACGAGATGAATCTAACTCAAACGGGTTTCAAAGTTTATTATTTTGTTGATGATAACGTAGTTTAGACACTGATATTCTATTTATTATTTGAGAATGTAGTTGATATTTCACACTTCATGAATGGCTATCTAGTCTATTTTCACATATATCTCCTGTTTTTTCATTAAGGGGAGCTATAATTTCTTCCAGAATTGCCATTCTGGGAATTGTGTTTTTCCCGAATTATCTAATACGGTCTTATAGTCACAATTTCAACCACTGGGATGGTTTAGGACACTATCACAGTTTCAACCACTGGGATGGTTTAGCCCGACGGTCTCAACTTCATATATTAGACAATAACAAGTATATTTCTTTTCATTTTTGAATTTCACCATTAGAAAATAATAATATATTGCTTTTCATTTCCGAATTCCACAATTTAACAGTGCTATATGACCCGAATAGTAGGAAATTAAATTTAACAAATTTCAGTACTAAGAAATACAATAATTTCAACCACCGGGCTGGTCAATAACTAATGTCTATTCAACCACGCTGGTTTAGGACAATCACATAACTGGTGATTGAGCTGAAGCAGCCAAAGTTGCATGATGTTCCAACCACCGGGCTGGTTTAGTAAAATAACAATATATTATGAAATATATTGATGTTAATTTCTGCTCAACCATGCCACCAGGCTGGACAACAACTAATGTCTGTTCAACCACGCTGGTTCAAGACAATCACATCACTGGTGATTGAGCTAAACTAGCCTATGGTTGCATGATGTTCCAACAACCGAGCTGGTTTAGGAAAATTACATTTAGTCTAAGCCTAGTTTAAGAAAAGAAACAAGTAAACTATCCCAAAGCTCAATCACAAACAACCACTGAGCTGGTTGAGGCACCATTGACCTACGTTGTATCTAGCATGTGTATGATGTGCTCCTCAAACACCTTTCTCCATTCCACTTCTTATAGATGTCCTTTCTATTTGGAGAAACTCTCATATTTTTGGCCAAAATGTCATCACTATAGCAATGACTTCCACAGTTAGGCAGTCTCTCCTTTTCTTATGTTTTGTTGAAGCCCACATACTTCTCGGATCGGGATGATCGTGCATTGCTTCTACTCTACGTTCAACCATTGGAGTCACGTTGGTCCTTCTGATTGACAACATCTTCAACTTTATGTGCCTAGGCCGTTTCTCCTTTGTTTTAGGGGACACCAACATAGTTAATGTCGCCCTCTTTGTAGCTAGTTGATCTAAGCTGTGCACACGTTTCACTTTCTGTAGGCCATTTCTCAAGTTAGAGAGCATTCGCCTCTTGGGTGTGCATCTCTTGAGATGTTGGTGGGGTTGTTACTATACGAATTTTAGGGTGCACGCTAAAGCTTGTGAAGACTCAAGACTGGTAATCACCTGAATGGCCTGATGTTGCTGCCTTGAATGCTCCCACCAATCGTGACATCATAGCTCGTGTTCTTCACTCCGATGGCAATGATCAAATGCATGCATTTGCAATCGCTTCTTGTTGCTGCTTTGCAAGGAGTCTTCTTTGTTCTCGTTGTTTCTCCCTTTGCAGATGTTGCAAAAGTGTCTTCTGTTGCCGATTTGATACCGTGCTAGCGCTTTCCTCAACCCACACTCTGTTTCTTGTGGCTTGACCTGGCTTTTTGGCTTTCCTGTCTTGCAGTGTCTGTCTACTTCTCTTGCAAGCCATGGCAAGCTGCATGTTTCCATTGATGCCATGGCCACAATTAGTCCAAAATATAGCCAGAGAAGCTAGCTAGTGAGGCAAGCAAAGAATAGAAGACAACTTACCCGAAAGAAGACAATGGCAAGCCAAAGTCTACGTAAGGTCACGTCGAGGTGTGTGTGGGTTGCAGGCCATTTGCAGGGCGGGAGCAGGTTTTAGGTGTACTTAAATCTTCCAATATTTGATGGGCGGGAGGTGTGAAAATTCAAAATTTGTGGGAATAGTGAAATTTCAGCCGCTGATTTTCCCCGCTCCGATGATACACATAAGCAAAATTAGATATCCCAAACAAGTGCAATGTGGCCTAAAATGCTTTAAAACACAAATAGGGCAAAGGACAGGCTATCGGGTCTAATGCTATGTATTATTAAACGCAATAACCTTTGGCATGCTTATGAGTTATATAGCAAGCAAGTGCATGGAAAAAGAAACAATTCAAAATTGTAAATAGTGTTGGATTTATTAAAATATATTTGCACATGCACAAATTGCACTTTTCCAACTTCTTTCATTTTAGGGTGAATCTAGATACCACTACCAACAACTATCAATGTTTTAAGACCACCATGCACTAGTCCCAATAGTTTGGATTCCAAATTTTCAATTCATTTTGGTTTTCAACAAACCAAAAGAAAGTTATGGAGCGTGCCCTCAAAAGGGTATGCATCACTTTAGCACAACATTGGAGGCCCATTAACCCATGCATAATGATCTCATTTAGGTGTGTCATTGGGTTGATGAGAAGCTCACATAGTGTACTTTAGAATGATTACTTGGTTGCATGTATGTATAGAACAAAATTTTGATGTTTTTGAATAAATTGCTATATCCTATAGTCTTTAGGATGCATGCTTCACATGCAATATAGGACTTATAATGCTTTAATGGTCTTGTTCCAAATCCGTATTCCATATTTTTTTCTCTCATGTTCAATTTGGAATGTGTACTACAACTTGAAGAAAAAGTTTGCCAAATTCCATTGAGCAATGCATAAGTTATGGGTCATGCAAGATACCCATATACAGAAAAGTCCTTAAACCTCACCAAAAATGGCTACACCCAAGCAAACAATGACCCATACGCACAACGTGCTTGCCAAAGTGATCTTTCCATGCCATAAGTGGGCCACACTCCAATGCTTCCATAATGCCATGCCATGCATCGTGCATGGGCATATAAAATGTGTTGCCAAGACAAGGATGGCTTGTATTTGCTCCATGTGCCACATTAAACATACATTTAACAGTATTGAGGTCAGCAGTAGCTAGATGCCATTCTACACTGTAGGATGCATAGCCCTCAACTTCAAGCAGCTCACCATTGTTATGACCTTTGATCACACTTGGGATATCGGTTTGGTCAAAGAACCACTTCAAAATTGAATGTGAATCCTTTGGCACTTGCAAAACCAACTAACATTCTATTTCAAATATTGTAATCATTTTTCATTACCAAATCAAAATTCAAATTTCCATGGTACCTCAAATGCAGCCATCCACCAAATCTCCTGTTCGGATTGCATATGTAACTTCCTTCCATCATCAAGCTCAACTTGAAGGTCGAATATTCTATTCATTAATTTCAAACTGACTCTTTCTAATTTTTAAACTTTTACAACCTCACTTTCATCAAGATTCAGTATGATCTTTAATTGACCATTGCATTCTCACATAGGCATATCATAAAATCACCATCACCTACAAAACTCTATAGACATCCATCATAAAGTTGTGGTTGAGTGTGAGTTCTAGTTCTTTCAACTCTCCTGCCCTCCCTTTAGACTACATACATGCCGAGGCTCGCCAACTAAATCAAGTTCACTGAAATTGAAAGCATGCCTTGCCTTATCAGCACCAGTTGGTTTAGGAAGTGGGGATTTAACTTTTGTTTTCCTATGGAAAGGAATTCTTTCTTTAAGCTATTGAAAATGATATGATATGCTCTTGTACTTATCTCTGCAGTATCACAGACTCCCTGTGCATTAGCTGCATCAAATTGCTCCATAACTTGCTCATTGACTCAGATGTTATCTCTGATTTTATGGGACTTGAGGACACTAAGCTTATTGTCCCTTGTAAACACTCCCCTCATGCAACGCATGTGTCCCATGGGTGTCCGAAAAGATGCAATATCCGCTCTGACCCTTTCCTCCTCTACCTTGGAAAGGATCCATGGTGCCTTTGGGAGAAAAATTCATGGTCACAATTCGGTTCTTCAACCACCCTATTGAGTTGTGGAACCATGCTCTTGATTTCTACACACATGCTCTTGGGGCCACAATTGAGGCATCCTACCCATCTCGTGCAAGTATTTTCGCACTCCCCTTGTGTCTTTGTCACCAACCAAGTGTGCCCAAATAGAAGCCCCCATATTCTTGAAGATATGCATGGGATCCAAGAGGTGATTTATTTGTAACTCGCTCCAATACGGAAGCTCACAAAAGATAGACAGTTGGTTCATACTTGGAGGAGGCTCCTCACTATTAACTCTTCAATCCTGAATCCAATCACTTGCCTAGCTGCGAACCGGTGGTGGATCAAGTTGACCTTCATGTGCAGGATGATCAAGAGGAAGATATTGAGCAGCATGAACTTCATAAACCATCTTCCTCATATGTTTGGAGTGTCGCACATTCAAACTAGGGCCACAAATAGGACAAGCATGGTATCCTTGTGTTTTAAGTCCTACATATATGCATGGACACACAAGTCATTAGACATGCATAGATCACACCATAATAGAGACATAAAGGTATCAATATGCATGCAAAAGCATATACTTGCGGGTCAATGTTTGCTTTCGTGTAGCTAATCGCGGAACTATTTTTGGGGCCATTTTGGGGCCGTGACGCGATGCGCTCCTGGGAGAATATTTGAATTTTGTGCAGACCCGCACTCTCGCCAAAAATTTTCCCGACATCATGAAGATGCATTGGCGTAATAATGACACGCAATCTATTTCTTCACACACCGCATAGCTCGATGCATGGCATCTGTGCATTGCTTTGTGCAATGCAGTATCTAGCTTATGCCGCCTGATCACTTATCATCGCACAGCCTTTTGCTACTGTAGCTTTGCCACCTGTCACTAGGCACGCACCCATGTAGATCATTAAAACTAAAGGTTGTCTTGGAGAGACCACTGCACTCATCCTTGGCATAATAATTAGATGCAATCTATCATTCTGAACATCGTCGCAGTGCACTCTCTAGCTTAACCACCTGTCATCGTGCAGCCTTTGCTGCTTCTTTGCCCGCAACCCATGCAAATCATAGGTTGGCTTAGAGAGACCCTCGCACAGGTTTTTGGCATAATAATGAGACACAATCTATCATCCTGAGCATCGCCTCAGTGCAGTGACGACCTGTCATTGCCCAAAATTGAAGGTTGTCTTGGAGCCTGACCACCGCATTGGTTCTTGGAGTTATAGCTCCATTACCTATTTTTACATATTACAGGAGGAGGTCTATGATGACCAGCATGCTAGCAAACAGAAGGAGATATATGAAAGCCGATGTGCTAGTTCTTGGAGTTATATATTTGTGTACCAAGGAAAATGTATTCTGTTGTGCAACCAAGCAAAATGCAATTGATGATATGGCCCTTGAGGGTTCCCCTCTAGGGCCAAGGGCCATATCGACATGCCATTTCTCTCCAGTGGGATTCTTGATATTGTATAATGCATGTTGATATGGCCCTTGTCCCTAGAAGAGACCCCTCAAGGGCCATATCATCAATTGTATTTTTTAAAAGTTAAATTGTATTTTTCTATTTGTATATCCACATTGCAACCACAACAGTGGGGTCGTTGGAGTTATTTTAGCGCTATTTTGGTCATAAACCAAGGAAATTGTAGTCCTTGTTTCCTGGTAGTTTAGTCCTTGTTGCAATAAATATAAATGAGGAAAAAAGTATAATTTATCGAGTGAAATTAAGCAAAAGAGGCATTAGGATAAAAGGGAGCTCATTTTGGGCCCTTTTAGGGTTTAGAAAAAAAGGCTCTCGACCAATCAGAAGAGGGCCAATGTAACATTGAAAAAATACAAAAAACCATGTAAAAATATATTCAAAATCTTTTTATTTTATTATATTTGACATACGTGATATTTAAAAGATGATTTCTATGTAGTATTTGATGATTCTGACATCACCAGAGCATCCAAAGTGGGCCAAAACCCCCAAATTGACCCTGGAGACATCGAAAACCGATGCCTTGAGGCTCGGGAAAGGGCTAAAATACATGGAATAGGGGATTTGCACAAAAACTTGATTTGGCTAGTTGGATTGTCTCTAGGGTCAATTTGGGGGTTTTGGCCTACTCCGGACACACTACCGATGTCAGAATCATCAAATACTGCACATAAAATCAAAGATCTTATATATGCATTTAATGTGAAGCTTGAGTACTAGAGTGACATTTTTGCAGTATGTATTCGTATTTTATGGCATTTCTCGTATTTTGAGTGCAACAAAAATAGGTAAATAGTGAATTTCTAAGAGGGCCCCAAAATGAGTTCCCTTCTTTCCTAATGTTACAATGTACATCTACGTCCAATAACGGGTTATATAAAAATTATCAACTTATACTGAGCAAAAATTGAACAAAGGATCTTATCCAAAAGATTACAAGTAGCGGCCATAACCATTCAAATACACATATAAAAGTTAACAACATTGCATATTGAGAGCCTCAAATTGAACAAAAAGGGATTACATAAATGCCTTAGAGATCAAAACCTTACATCCAAAGAGCCAAAAAATCGTTGTTTGAGAGCCCAAAAAATTACATCCAGCCATTGCTGAGAGCGTCATCTGAGCAAGGAAAAATTCGTACAACTCATTTTTCCACCAGTATAGCTTGTTGCATTAAACATTTTTAGGGAGCCAAAGGAGGATATGATGGAGAGGCCAAAGACCATACACATTGCCAGGACTTAGATTACGTCCCCCCCAGCAAGTCGAGATTACTCTACTCTGAAAATACTAAGGCCTTCATCGACATCTAGGAGAAACCCATACAACACACCCATAAAGAGGCCCTCTGTGCATATGTCATCCAAGTTGATGACATTCAGATGTGTGGGAAAAAAGCATCTCCACTAGTGCTACCATTTCTACTCTAGTGAGTGCAACACAATCACCTTATATGAGAAGGAAGATATTATTGGGATCACAGAGCATCGAGGGGAGGTGGTAGTAGGCATGCTGAAGATGAGTGGGTGAGCATTAGATGAGCAAGGGAGCAGATGCAGTGATCAGAGTTGGAGAAGGGAGAGTGGAGCAAAGTAGAGCAGAGGCAGAAAAGAGCTAGAGGGGTGTGGAGCAAAGTAGCAGAGTGTGTGGAGCAAAGTAGTAGAGCATGGACAGATCAGAACAACTTAGTAAAATGTCAAATGCCATGGATCTTATATATATTATAATTTTCGAGACACCACGGTGGCTAGAGCTTGGGATTCCATCCATATTAATTGCAGGCCATTGCAGTGGAATCTCCCAGACGAGCTGGTAATCATGAAGAAGATGCCATATGGTGCCACTCCGGTGGCTTGGTAATTAACTGTTAGCCCGGTGGAATCTTGGCCACGACAGACATGGCTGATGAGAGCCACCACCACTGGGAAGTAATTCCCACAAAGGTAAATCATGAAGCTCTAATCACTCATTACCATTTCTAATCACTCATTACCATGCACTCTAGTTCTCTACTACTGAACATGCAAGCTCGGTGAGTGATAATTTTTATTGCACTCGTAGTAATCATGCATGCTAAAGCGTGGTGCTGGCTGAGCGGTGGCACAATGGAATCGTAGCCACGACAGACATGGCTGATGATAGCCACCACCGTTGGATAGTAATTCCCACAAGAGTAAATCATGAAGCTTAATCACCTCTACTTCCTCATCTTTTCTTCTCTCTTTTCCTCTCTTTTCCTTCCTCTTTTCTCCCCTCTCTTATTTCCTCTCTTTTCTCCTATCACTTCTCTTATTTCCTCTCTTCCCTTCTCTCTTTTCCTCTCTACTCCTCTTCTCTTATTTCCTCTCTTTCCCCCTCTCTTTTCTTCTCTCTTTTCCTCTCTTTCCTTCTCTCTTTTCCTCTCTTTTCCTACTCGTGTTTCCTCTCTTCTCCTTCCTCTTCTCTCCCCTCTCTTATTTTCGCCCTTTTCTCCTATCTTTCCTCTCTTCTCCTCTTTTCCCCTCTCTTCTCTTCTCTTTTCCTCTCTTCCCCTCTCTTCTCCTCTCTCTTTTCCTCTCTTCTCCTCTTCTCCTATTTCCTCTCTTTCCCCCTCTCTTTTCTTCTCTCTTTTCCTCTCTTTTCTTCTCTTTTCCTCTCTTTTTGTTCTCTGTTTTTCTCTTTTCTCTTCTCTCTTTTCCTCTCTTCTCCCCTCTAATTCATTCTCTCTTTTCTTTCTCTCTTTTCCTATCTTTTCCTTTTTCCCCTCTCTTCTCTTCTCTGTTCCCATCTCCTTGAGGTCCCACCCACGTGAAGCTTCAATTGCCTGACATTGAGCAAGCATATGTAGACTTTTGTCCTTGCACTCCTTGCACCCCTCTCCCAATCCTTCTTTGAATTACTAAGAGTCTTGGGTGTCTGAAATGCATTTTGGAAAATTTTTTAATGTGTCATGGCAACTAGAGGCTAATATTTGAGACCCAAGAATTCAAAGAATGATTCGAGTCTGTAAATGCTTGCTAAATCCTAGGCTGCACCAGTGCAAGGAGCCTATCTTTTTCTATATTTTCAAACTTTTTCCCTATCTTTTCTCTCTTTTCAAAAACATATAGCATAACGAATAACAAAGAGAGGGATACAACATTATCTCATCATAGATCATAACAAATATCCAAGAGGGGTTACAACAAATTTCCAAGAGAGGGCTTCCTCTTATACACTAGAAACTATAGCTAACATTCTCCAAATCAGAGTACTTTATAAACTATAAAGACATTCTTCATCGTTTCTTCAATGAATTAGTGCTACCCTCTCCTTTGTCATATCTCTTTAAGCAATGTAGGTTCATTTTTTGTGAGATTTCATTTTGTGAGTGGTGAAGCATGTTTCTTCTTGTATTGCTAAACCTATGTGCTCGTTTTCATGCTTGATTTTTAGAGGTCAAGGAAAAAAAACGAGATTTGGTGAAAGAAAGAAGACTCACCTCTTCTCTTTTTGGTATTTCTCTTCCTCCTCTTTCTCCTTGTTTGTAGGCTTATGCTTTCTCCTTGTTTGTAGGCTTATGCTTGTCTCCTCAATCCAATCCCTTTGAAAAGTTGCTTCTCCAAACTCCTCCTTCCTCTAACTAGTTATCTGAAAAAATGGTACGTTTCCTCTTTTTTGTAGGGCTAGTCCACGAAACACTGAACGGGACAATTCCAGGCAAGAAAGTGCTTCCTCTTTTTCCCTTTTATTATTTTTGTTATTTGCATTAACCTATAGCTAACGTCTTAAGTGCTAGCTGCAGTGATGGGCGTAGGAACCCTCTCTTTCCCTCTCTTCTCTTATTCCCTCTTCTTCCCCTCTTTTCCTCTTTTCCTCCCTCTTTCCCTCCTCTTTCCCTCATATGCATAAGCATAAGCATAAACATATGCTAAATTCTCTCTTTTTCTCTTATGGATATGCTTTTCCTTCTCTTATGCTTATGCTCTTTTCCCCTCTTCTTTTTCTTCCCTCTCTTCTCTTTTCCCCTCTTCCTTATCTTCTTTTCATAAGCATATGCCTATGCCTATGCTTATGCTTATGCATGAGCATATGCTCATACGCTCAAGCATAAGCATAAGCATATGTCTCCTTCTCCTTCTCCTTCTCCTTTATTTCTCTTCTTTTCCCCTCTCCTTCAATCTCTTTTTCTCCTTCAATCTCTTTTTCTCCTCTTTTCATAAGCATATGTATTTGCCTATGCTTATGCTTATGCATGAGCATATGCTCATATGCTCATGCATAAGCACAAGCGTATGCTTTCTCTCTTTTTCTCTTATGCTCATATGCTCATGCATAAGCATAAGCATATGCTTTCTTTCTTTTTCTCTTATGCTCTTTTCCCCTCTTCTTTTTCCCTCTTTCAATCTCCTTTTTCCCTCTTCCTTGTCTTCTTTTTCCCTCTTCTTTTTGCCTCTTCTTTTCAATCTCTTTTTTCCCTCTTTCAATCTGTTTTCCCCTCTTCCTTCTCTTATGCTTATGCTCTTTTTCCCTCTTCCTTCTCTTATTCTTATGCTCTTTTCCTCTCATATTGTTCCCCTCTTTTGATCTCTTTTCCCCTCTTCCTTCTCTTCTTTTTTCCTCTTCTTTTTCCCCTCTTTCAATCTCTTTTTCCCTCTTCCTTCTCTTATGCTTATGCTCTTTTCATAAGCATATGCTTATGCCTATGCTTATGCTTATGGTTATGCATGAGCATATGCTCATATGCTCATGCATAAGCATAAACATATGCTTTCTATCTTTTTCTCTTATGCATATTCTTTTCCTTTTCTTATGCTTATGCTCTTTTCCCCTCTTCTTTTTCCCCTCTTTCAATCTCTTTTCCCCTCTTCCTTATCTTCTTTTCATAAGCATATGCCTATGCCTATGCTTATGCTTATGCATGAGCATATACTCATATGCTCATGCATAAGCATAAGCATATGTCTCCTTCTCCTTCTCCTTCTTCTTTATTTCTGTTCTTTTCCCCTCTCCTTCAATCTCTTTTTCTCATGTTTTCATAAGCATATGTATTTGCCTATGCTTATGCTTATGCATGAGCATTTGCTCATATGCTCATGCATAAGCACAAGCATATGCTTTCTCTCTTTTTCTCTTATGCTCATATGCTCATGCATAAGCATAAGCATAAGCATATGCTTTCTTTCTTTTTCTCTTATGCTCTTTTCCCCTCTTCTTTTTCCCCTCTTTTTAATCTCTTTTTCCCCTTTTTCAATCTCTTTCCCCCTCTTCCTTCTCTTTTCAATCTCTTTTTCCCCTCTTTCAATCTCTTTCCCCCTCTTCCTTTTTTCCTTCTCTTATGCTTTTCTCCTCTCTTCTTTTTCCCCTCTTTCGATCTCTTTTCCCCTCTTCCTTCTCTTCTTTTTCCCTCTTCTTTTTCCCCTCTTTCAATCTCTTTTCCCCTCTTCCTTCTCTTATGCTTATGCTCTTTTCATAAGCATATGCCTATGCCTATGCTTATGCTTATGCTTATTCATGAGCATATGCTCATATGCTCATGCATAAGCATAAGCATATGCTTTCTCTCTTTTTCTCTTATGCATATGTTTTTCCTTCTCTTATGCTTATGCTTCTATTTTCTCTAATGTTTCTCTTATGCTTATGCTTATGCCTATGCTTCTCTTCTTTTCCCCTCTTCTTAGTCGTATTCGGTTCTCTTTTCACATGCTCCTTAGCCGTATTTGGTTCTTTTCTTTTTCAAACCTATTCTAAATGGAACAACCATGCCCTCACCCTAAACCCGAATCCATTTCCCCACATCATAGGGATTATAGACATAGCTTCTCTACTAGATCATTTAAAAGAGAAGATTGCGCAAGAGAGTGACTAGGTGAAGTACAACGTGGGGGTGCGTGCTTCTGGGTGGGGTCCAAGCTGAAGGGTAGTCGAGCAAGGGTGACTGAGGAATGCACGACACAACCTAGGGATCTCCGTAGGTTGTCGATAGACCGCCACGACCGATGGAGCCTCAAATATGATTATGTAAAGGACATAATGGATTGTGTGGAGGTATTCGTGGATTGCGAGTTCATAATCACTGAAGAGCATGCTTGCATATTAGAAGAGGTGGAGGATGAGGTCCCCAATGACCCGCCTAGTGGTGTGGAGGAGGAAAGTACCTCAGACAGTAACGCAGTGTTGTAGACCTCCTCCATCATTTTGGCATTTTTGGAGAATGTCTCTTTTGGAGACAAATTTTTCTTAAGCATTGGAGAGAGATATTTTTTATATACATTATTTTGGAGACATACTTTTGGTCTCTAATTTTTATATATATATGAAAATCTTATTGGATTCCACTTGTCTTTCATAAATATTTGTCATTTCAAAACTGGCTTTTCAAAATTGTCTTACATAAATAATTATCCTTTATGTGTTGATGTCATTTCATAATTTTCACAAGTGATTAATTGCCTTTTCATAATTTCTTGAGTTTGAATTTCATAATTGTCTTAAGTAATTAATTGTCTATCCACTTCTTACCCGCTCTTGTTTTTTGCTTTTTATTTTTTGTCTTCGTGTTTGTGTCTATGTTTGTCCAATCCCCCCAAATTAGACATGGGATTACGTCGCTCATCCGACGAGCCCCTCCTCCATTATCTAGTCATTTTCAATGTTCAATGAGTTCTACATGTTGCAGAGCCATTTGTAAAGACCCTCCTTTTCAGCTCTCTGATCTTCAAGGTCCTTTTGCATCTTTTCTAGCTCCTTGTCCACCATGTCCTCATCATTTCTCACTTCTTTGAGCCTATCTCAGAGCTCCTTCATGCACTTCTCTTCTCCTTCTCTTCTATGCCTTTCCATGTCGACCAATTTTGTGGTGGCCTCAGCTTGTTCTTGTGCCTACAAGGCCCTTGCTTGTGCCTCCTATACCTTGGCTTATGCACCTTCCTTGAGACTTTTCTCAAGTTGCGTAGCCTTTGCTGCATCGGTGGCTTTCTCTTGTAGAAATGTCACCTTCTAAGACATCTTCTTCTTGTATTGCTAAAAATCCCTTTGAGGGTGAATGCCATCGGGTGCATTGCAACTCCAATGGACTGAGATGACAATTGGAATTTGCCATCAAAACAATTCTTCAGGTTGGTTAACACGCTCTTGGAGATCGCCCTTGAGAATGATACATCACATCCTTTCAGTTGCTCTACTGCTGCTTGAACCTGCCAAAACTTGCAAGTTCCTCTCATATCAGGAAAGAAGTGAATTCTCTTCTTCAGTACATCTTAGAGGTCTGTTGGCAAGCCCGAAATCTTGACTCCACCATCTTTACTAATCTAAGTGTTGGGGTATACGTTTAGAATATCTTGTCTCTTCCACTGCTTCTTAAAAAAGTGTGCTTGCGTACTGCATCTAGAAATTCTTAGAGACTTTTCAATCATGCTTTCATTGATGGAAATCTTGTGACCTTGACAGACTAGTTGCCCCTCATTCACATTCACCTCCTACACCATCCTACTGAGTTTTGGAGAGCATCAAAATTGGGCTTTTGAGTAGCAAGAGAGGAGCTCCCATATGTCACAATTTCAAGATGAGGGGAGGAGGGGCTCTGGCACTGTGCTGCAGAGGGGGAGGAAAGATTGTGTGAGGAGCTCCCAGACTATGCCCATTACGAGAGGGGATATAAGTTGTACAAAGAGTGCAAGGAAGAAAGAAATGGTCAAGAGGGATAGAAGATGAAGCAGTGAAGGAAATGGAATAGTGGAGGCTTGGGCTTGAGATTGCAAGGGAGAAAGAAATGTTCGAGAGGGATATAAGAGGAAACATTTAAGGGAATGGAATAGTCGACTAGACTGTCAAGGTGAGAGCCACCGCGGTGGTTGTAGCCCGACTACTATCAAGGTGAGAGCCACCACGATGGTTGGCTCAAATTTTGAATAATTCAAGGTGGCAGTACTGACTTGCATGGTAATGAATGATTAGAGGTGGTGGCATCTAAGATTCCCAGCCACGTCTGTGGTGGCGGCTAAGATCCACCGGCTGTTAGTTAATTACCAACCACCATAGTGGTATGCAATTACTCAGCTTTTAGTTACCACCACCGGGCTTGCATGCATGATTGCTACGAGTGGAGTAAATTATGGTAATCATGGGGGATTAGAGGTGATTAGGCTTCATGATTTACTTTTGTGGAAATTATTGCCCGATGGTGGTGGTTGTCATCAGCCATGGCTACGATTCCACTGTGCCACCGCTCACCCATCACCGTGCTTTAGCATGCATGATCACTACCAGTGTAGTAAAAATTACTAGTCATGTCACTGCTCACCCACCACCATGCTTTAGCATGCATGATCACTACGAGTGTAGTAAAAATTACCAGTCACTGGGCTCGCATGCTTAGTAGAGAACTAGAGTGCATTGTAATGAGTGATTAGACTTGGTAATGAGAATTACTGCCTAGTGGTGGTGGCTCTCATCAGCCATGTTTGTCATGGCTAAGTCAATTACCAGCCAGCGGAGTGGCACCACATGGTGTCTTCTTCATGATTACCAGCCCATCTGGGGGATTCCACCGTAGTGACCTACAATTAATATGGATGGAACCCCGGGCTCCAGCCACCATGGTGGCTCAAACTCCTTGGCATTTAGCATTTTACTATGTTGCTCTAATCTGCCCATGCTCTGCTAATTTGCTCCACACCCCTTCTCTATCCTCTATCTCTTTTTCAACCCTGCTCTACTTTTCTCAACGCTCCCTCCTCCAACTCTCATTACTGCATCTGCTCCCTTGCTCATCTTCTGCTAACCTACTCATCTTCAGCATGCCTAGTTGGTCCCCCCCTCCATGCTCTATGATTCCAATAATATCTGCCTTCACATATAAGGCCATTGCGTTGCACTCATGTGGAATAGAAATGCTCACACTAGTGGAGACTCTTTGTTCCCACAGGTGACGACTCCCCACACATATGACTGTCATCACCTTGGATAACATGCTCACAGAGTGCCTCTTTGTGGCTGTCTTGTATGGGTTCCCCCTAGATGTCGACAAAGCCCT
The DNA here is from genome assembly GCF_047967505.1 of Dipteris shenzhenensis. Taxonomy (NCBI): domain Eukaryota; kingdom Viridiplantae; phylum Streptophyta; class Polypodiopsida; order Gleicheniales; family Dipteridaceae; genus Dipteris; species Dipteris shenzhenensis. The sequence continues at coordinate 19,924,029 of NC_141601.1, forward strand.
CAATATTTTCAAAGCAGAGTACTCTTGATTTGTTGGGGAGGTGATTAGCTAAGTCCTGGCAATGGTCTTCGCCCTCTCCATCGTATCCTCCTTTGGCTCCCTAAAAATTATTAATGCAACAAGCTAGACTGGCTGAAAATGGAGTTGTACAAATTTCTCACTGTATGTAATGTTTTGGTCTCTAAGAGACTAAGGCAGTTATGTAATCACTTTTTGTTCAATTTGAGGCTCTCAGTATGCTGTTGTAAACTTTAATATTTGTATTTGAATGGTTATGGCTGCTACCTGTGTAATTTCTTGTTTAAGGCTCTCAGCAACAATTGCCTAGTTTTTATAAATGTAAGATGCTCTATTAGATTTTTGCTCGGTATAAGTTGATAATTTTTATATAACCTGTTATTGGATGTAAATGTACATTGTAATCTCTTTTGCTCAATTTTTACTCGATAAATTGTACTTTTTTCATCATTTATATTTATTGCAACAAGGACTAAATACCAAGAAAGAAGGACTACAATTTCCTTGGTTTATGACTAAAATAGCACTAAAATAACTCCAACGACCCTACCGTTGTGGTTGCATGGAGATACATCTAGAGAAATACAATTAAACTTTCAAAAAATGCAATTGAGGATATGGCCCTTGAGGGGTCCCTTTAGGGGCAAGGGCCATATCGACATGCCCACTGGCATCCTAGATCTCGGGGGGGTCACTCGTCATATGTAACCCTATCACGTGAGTTCAACAGATGGGTTTTTATTAATTCAATTACTTACATATTTATATATACATAAGGAAGTAATTTAATACCCAAAGGTTAATATATAGAAGGGTGTTTTATATTGAAAATTTTCTAGAAGCTTGCAACATGTGACATGGATATTTGCGTAGAGTGGCTTATGTCATGGGACATTTTGAAATGCTATTACTGGCATTTTCCTTTTGAAATGAGTAAGCGCTCCTATTGCATTTTCTTAAGTTCTAGAGAATTCTAAAAACCTTTTCTCTTTATTGCTCTTTTTGGCCTTTGCATTAGGATGAGGTTAGGATACTATGCTTTCTTGAATTCTAGAGAATTCTAAAAACCTTTTCTCTCTTTATTGCTCTTTTTGGCCTTTACATTAGGATGAGATTATGATGCTATGATTTTCTCTCTTTATTACTCTTTTTTGGCCTTTTCATTAGGATGAGATTAGGATGCTATGAGGATGCTATGCTTTCTTGCATACATTGATCTCTAATCTTGATGAACACCATTAATGTTGAATTTATTTTTTGAAAATTTTTTATCCCGTCACTCTCTTTTTTTTTCTTTCTATCCACAGAGGGATTGCATTGAATCAATGGTGGAGGACTATTTTTGAAGTTGATGCCTCTTATACTTGATTTTCTTTGGTTCTACTCAGTCTATTTAGCACTGCCTTTGTAAAGATCCTTCAGGCTCTCAAACAATTGATCTATTATTTAAAAAAGAATAAATAGTGGAGAGCCACTTCTATAATTAAATCCATCGGATAAAACCTGTGAGAGTAAAGAAGTAAGGTATTTATTTTGAGATAGCCCTATTCAAAAGGATTCTCCCACTTGGGAAAATATAGTATCCATATAGCAACAAGGGATCAAAGCAAAAGGAAAAATTTTCATTGAGTGAGAATCCCATTATGCTTGAGGGTTTCTCATGCACTTGTGCCTAGAGTTGTAGATTAGCAAGTACCATGAGCATCACTACCAGTGACAGTTTGAACTAGAATATGGTAAACATGATCAATTCAAAGTAAATGAAAGAATAAAACTATTTCTAGGTTAGGAGAACATAAGCCCTTGTGTCTGATACATTGAGAGCTAAAGAAGGCTCTTATATATGGTATCTTCAAAGATTAAAGAAGACCCTTTCTAGCTTCTTAGACCATATCTTTTCTCGAGGTATTATATACGGTACACAATGCCTAGAAATGGCATCTTGTTTTTTGCGGCATATGCTACACTCATGCTACACAATGCCTAAAAATGCCTAGAAATGGCATCTTGTTGTTTGCGGCATCTAGTGGTGGATTAGTTATTAGAAGGACAATGCTAAAATCTCCCTGAGTTGTCATGGATGTGGTTGTACATAGGTGTTAGCATGGCGTTGGAGCATAGGTCCCAAATGCACTTATATTGTAGTCATACATGCAGTGATGAAGCAATAAGCTATGTGCATATATAATTTATATTATTGTCATGTATTAGATGCTGATTTTGTGATGAAGGGATGTAGAAGACCGGAAGATGTGGCTACTCGATTAATTTCTTTGTTGCAATCTATTATGAGTTGCATTCTTCTTGGCAACTTATTTTTCATTACTTTCGGTCTACATCTTCTTGACATAGGTGGAGTGTATCAAAGTGTGGTATGACATTAAGGCTGTTTTTTTTTGTGACTAATATCTTTCCAAGAGCGTCTCATGGTACAACTTATAGAACATATAGATGACTAGAATTCATAACATGCCATGAAGAGAAATCTTTGTTTCCGGATTGCAAAGTTCTAGAAATTTGTTTAATGGGCCTAATTGTAGTTTTGCATTGTTTTGCATAGTGTATCTCGAACATAATGAGTACCGTTTTGTGAGCATTTTGTTGAGAATTTGTAACTCTTGTAATCTAGATGATATGAGAGTGATTCAAGCACCTATATTTTTCATTTTCTAAGTAAAAAATTCACATGCATAAAACCAATTCACATTAAATTTCACAAATTGGCATTAAGGTATTGGCACTTTTGCTTAACAGAAGATGACATAAGCTATTTTGATTAACATTATGTACAATTTTAATGAAACCTAGCATAATCTAACAAGAAGTAGCTAATCTAATGTACACAGGGTTGAGGGGGGCACAAGGAAACCTATTGAACCACCTCCCTTTCACCATAGCTAGGAATCTTGGCTCAACCTTGGTGGACGGCAGGGCAATCACATGGCTAGGTGAGTTGAAGCAATGGACGAGCAGAGGTCGGTGTAGGGGGGAGAGCAAATGCTCGCCAAGAGGGCTATTACTGCCATGAGGCAAGGGGAGACACAAGGCGTTGCTAGCAGGACTGGAAGAGAGTGGGACAAAGAAGGCCAAGGGGCATCCACCATGGTTATATGCCTATGAAAGGGAAAAATAATTTTCACAACCTATCTGCCATCATCGATCACAAAGTTTCATTTCTTTGGCTAGGGCCCTGTCTCACCCTGCCCTACTCCTCCCCCTCCTCCTCTTTTGTAGCGTACCTTTAGCGTAGAGCAATGATAGGAAACTTGATCTGCTCTTGGCCTAGAGGGGTAGCCATTGTTACAAGGCTCAATGTCGCCTCATATTGGAGCCTTGGTGCCTCCATGATGAGCATCAGAGCTTTGTCTACTAGCTCCAATCATTAGTCGTGCCTTCTAATAGAACACCATTGTAACACATAAAATTAAGCATACTAACCAAAACATCCTAAATGACATGCCAAAATCCCTTGTAAAATTCAACAATGAAGCCATCTTGTTTTAGAACATTCTCACAAGTCCTCTCCCATTCACTGTCAACCATAGGGGAAGAATTGTCGATGATGCAATCGCAAAATCAATCCAACCATGATGTCTAGGTTGTGCAATATTGTGAGAATATTCTTGAATATGGAGTAAAATGGTATATGAATAACACGGTTGCAAGCTCTCTACAAGCTATGAAGGTGCAATCTTATCTTGATCTTGCCAAATCTTGCTAAATCTTGCTGCCAAAATTTAATGGCCCTTAATGGGCTGCCGCTTTTGAAATCCCCTCCTAATCTTGTTCCATCTTCCTCGCCATCTCCTTCTCCCCCATCCTCCATGATCCTCTCTTGCTAAAGCAAGACTCTCTCCCCCATTCCGGCGGACCTTGGCAACGTCCTCCGCCACGGAACTCTCAATCTAGCAGACAACCAGCTTACCGGAGCTTTCCCTTCCTCTCTCTGGGAGCTCACTGCAGTCTCCCTCTCTCGCAATCATTTGACTGCGCTACCACGGTTTAGCACGAACGTGAACAAGCGATCAGAACTAGCAAGCAGACCGGCAAGCCATTCATCCAGGTACTCGCTCTCTTCGATACGCTGCAGCTCGTGCTTATGATTTCGCACTTGTCTACCTTCGAGGCCCCGATGTACATGTGCATCTAAATTTTCCGAATTCGCCTCCTCAAGTGCCCGCAAATTGTTCTTTCTCCACCAAAGAGATTCAGATTCTTGTAGCTCGAGCGGCCGCTTCTTCACCTACGATTCCCCGTCAGCTCGGAGCAACCCTGGTTCTAGTTCCTCCTCCAAGTGTGGCAGCGAGAAGGTTGCATCCTTATCTGGTTGCACACACGCATTTTTCTGTAGGTTTCAGCACACATGCATTTTTTTGCAGGTTTACACGCTAGTCTATAGGTTCTGTTGATCGAGTTTCAATGATGAAGTTCTCTTGATCACTTTCTAGGGTAGGAGCGTACTTGAAGCAACTCTTCCAGGGGGTGACACAGATGCATCAAAGTCATCGAGGTCGACAAAAGCGACTGTTATGTTACATTCCAAACGAATGCTGCAAGAGGACATAGGCTCTGTAGGGTGGGAGTGACATTAGCAACGGAGTGAGGGTTCCTGCATTTGATTCGCTGGGATTGCAGTTCACTGGCGATGAGGGAGCGATTCCTGCAGAGCCATTCAACCTTTGGAACTTCTAAGATGGAGCGTGGTAAGTAGACGCACACAATGGAGAGATGATTTGAATTTATCTTACATTTGGTGCTTTCATCAGGACTTTATAGATTATGGGCCATTCTCTGGCACCCTTAATTCCTCCTCACTTTGGCAACTTCACTACCCTGCACACTCTGGATCTCTGCTGTGTGAAGTTTTGTGTGAGTTCATGCTTGTTTTCTGGCATCGCTATAGGCAATAACAACACTTTCTTATTAGTGAAGGAAGCTTTCTTATTAGTGAAGCTGTAAAGAACGGTGAAGCCCAAGAGACGTTGCCCAAGAGTGAAATGAATGAAGGTGGAGTACGTCACATGATCAATAGCATCATAGGAAATATGAAGAAATGTGCAGAAGACTTGCGAGATGACGTGCCTCCTAATATTGACATGGAAAAATTAGGTTTTTGGGATTTGAAGTGGAAAGAGGAGAAGGGTAGAAGCAAGAGGGCAAAAGACATAGATTCACATTTCACTATTTCGAAGAGAGTGCGATATGAGCAATCAAAACATTCATGTGATCCAACTTCTGAGGCATGGTTAGCTATTGATGGTAGTCGCGGGGATGCTTCTCACAAAGCACATTCATTTAGGAATGGTGATTGTTCAATTGTGTTAGGTATCCCCCATGAGGCTATAGAGGAGGGTGAGAATCTTGGTGCTGGCTCATTTGGAGTATGCTTTAAAGTCACTTTTAATGGCATCTCTTTCTTTCCTCGAAGTATTACTTATGCGGCAAAGCGCTACAAAGGGAACATGTCTCACACCTTAAAGTCATTTGACAAAGAATATGGAATGCAAATCTTACATCCAGGTATTGTCAGATGCATAGGATTTACTAGAAGCTTGCCTTGGATCAACATTTTTCCATACTTCAATGGAGGGAGTATTGGAGACATGATGATGCAGCTACCCTTTGAGAAAGGGACTTTCAGAAAGCAAGTGTTATGCTTGAAAGGCAATGGAGTCACTAGGAGAGAACCAGATCCAATACTAAGTGATGTACAGCTTACGAGATTAAAGGCATTTGTGGAAGCTACCCCAGACATCATACATGCATTGGTTGATGCATTAGCAGCTGTACACCAAGAAGGCATTATACATTGTGATCTACACCCTTTCAATGTCATGCTAGATTTTACCAAGAATCATAGTCCACGAGTTGGCATCATTGATTGGGGATTGCTGCTTCGATACAGTGAATCAAGAGAAGCTGTTAATTTTGTGAAGCGTACTCCAGATATGGATGATGTGACTTATATGATCAAGAAGAGTACAACAATAAGACAAAATCGACTCCGGCCTTGGCAAGCTCCAGAAATAATCGACCCTGAGAACACCAATGCTTACAGTAAAGAATCAGATGTGTTTGCCATGGGATACATGATTAAAGAGGTTATTAATTTTTATAAGGAGTGTAAGGAATACTACTTCAAAGAGGATTACACAAAACAGTCAGCATGGAGTGGCAAGTTGCGGCAGATTTATTTCAATGCAACTAACTATATGTTTGTGGAAAAACAAAATAGAATGACACTGGCCGAGATGAATAATCGACTAGCAAGATTTAACACTCAACCCCATGCATGTTTGCGGCCTGCAGTTGAGATGATGCCTCAGTTTTATTAATCCGATTTTATTATAAAGCTACTCTTGGACAATTATGTTTATAAACTATAATGTTACTCTTTCAATGCATTTTGAATACTAGTATATGCATCTATACTATTTGAATTCAATAAAGTACTATAATCTATATATTTTTTAAATTCTCAAATTTTTATCTTCGTGCTGTAACTTCTTACATTTTGAATACTAGTATATGTGTTTATAGTATTTGAATTTAATAAAGTGTAAAGTGTCTTAGAATGTATTTTTATTTTTTTTCAAAATTTTATATTTTTGTATTGGAATTGTGTATTAATTTGGGAAGAGTTTGTGTTTATTATGGTTAAACTCAAACCCATGAGTCATGCATACAAATTTTTATTATAATGATTAAATTTAAACTCACCAATTATGCACAAATTGGCAATCTAAATTTTGCAGGTCATGCACACACAGGTGGAGAGGGGTTATAATTAAGGTTCTCATTTTATTTTGAAGTACATCGGTCTCCTATCATGGCATCTTTTTTCAGGATTCAAGTGATTGACTATGATAATAAGGAGGAATTAGGTGTTGTTAGGGTGACAAGAGACACAGGTCATCCCACATTCTCTCATGTTCGTGAACAAATTGAAGGTGATGAGCTTCTATTGGAACCCTTTGAGTTTGTTGAGGACGAATATATAATAACCAAACGGCAAGAGGAACAATGGACAATCAATGATCAACTCTTAGTGCACATCAAGAGAAGTCTATGCCGCATAGAGGAAACTCCTTATCCATGTAAAAGACATTGCACTCAACTAGCTGATGACATAAATGTTGATGCCCAAGTGCACATGTCTTCAAAGCTTTCTAGTAGATTACTAAGCCCAACTATTCTTGAATGTTGGCAACGTGAATCTGATAGAGTTAGATCAAAGCTAAAGGAAATGGTAGTGTCAAGGGATGATAAGTTTGAGTTGCATTCTGAGGACTTCAATGGGGTGCCCCATGTGCGAATTTGGTGTCATGAGTGTAATGAACTTTATGGTAAAGGATTGATAGAAGGCAAGCATGCAGCATACAATTGCTTCTCTAACTTCATGAGATTTCACATATTGGAAAGTAAAAAGCATGAGCTCAAGTATATGGTTGCTCGAGGACTACGAAAAGAAGATATGCCCAAAGTAGTGCATCAACCGACAAAGGATGACAAAAGAGAGATAGAAGATGCGATAGAGAAGATGAAATCTTTTATGTCCACAAATGAAGGTATTATTTGTTCCTTTATTCCTCAATCAGTATTTGCCATCTTCTTACATTAAGTCTCTTACTCATCTCCTATCGTTTCAATAGGTTGGGATTTTGAGGTTGTTGAAGCTACAATACATGATTTTAAGGACAAAAGCTTGGTGAAGGTGCGATGCAAATATGATGATGCATGGTTGCGTTTATGTCCTCCAAGATCAGATTTGTACACGGTTCTCAATGAACACACAAAGTCAAACTCTCATATCAAGTCGCTCATGAGAATTGAAAAGCACAAAGTCATCTCCCTAACTTCTAGCTCTCTATCTTCTCCGACCCACCTCCAACGCCTCTTCATCAGGCCGTTCCAGCTCCGTTTCTGAAAGTGTTTCCATCTCTCTTAACATGCCATTCTCGAAATCCCCCGACAGTTCTTCCAGCGACTTGCCCTTCGTCTCAGGAATGCAGAAATATGTTGCTCCCAAACCCAGCAAATTCAGAAACGCCAGCATCAGAAAGGCACCTCTGGGCCCAATTCCGTTCGGATACCCGTTATCTGGTCTGCTCGTATTCTGTTTCGCGTACAAGAATCCGAAGCTTCCCACTACCGCACCCAATTTCCCCGCAGCTGCGGACAATCCGTAGCAGGTAGAACGCAGCATAGTTGGAAACAGCTCTGCCGGGACGATGAACGTAGTGGTGTTGGGTCCGAAATTGCAGAAGAAGAAGATAACTGCATAGAGGATGAAGAAAACAGTGTGATGGCCTCCCGTGTACGTATCGAAGGGACCCTGATGGCCCCGGAGCTTCGAGAAGAAGAGACCGACAATCAGAGTGAAGGTTGCCAGAAAGAAGAAACCTTGCAATTGGATTGCGCGACGCCCAAGCTTTTCGACAGTGGCGACGGCCACCCAATAGCCGGGCACCGTAGCACACAGAGCTATGAGCGCCTGACTTCGAGAGACCTTGAAAACCTCTTCCACTGCGCTCATATTCTCTTTTGAAGGAATCCAACCCACATCCGTGAGGACTTGCCCCTGGAACAGATTCTGGCTGTAAAACGTAACGTCTAGGAAGAACCATGTGATGCATGTTCCAAATAGCTGTCGCCCAAATCTTGTTTTGAACTCCCCAGACAAGATTGTTGTCCTTTGCCTGTAATCCCACCTTCCAATTCTCGGTGCAACCATCCCCGTCTCCTCCAGAAGATTTTCCATGTCCATCGTTGCTTTTGATACATCTCCCTTCACTAGTGCTGTGAAGCGTGCAGTCTCCGGCAGCCTCAATCGGAAATACAAAGTCAGCAGCGCAGGGAGAGCTCCTATCATGAGTATTATCCTCCATAACAAGTCTGATGGATCTTTTGCACCTTGCGACAACCCCGGATTCGAGTGGACGTAATGGTGAAAAGCCGATGACACTACGATGCCAACGGTAGCCCCGAACAAAATCCCAAACCCTTGCAGAGCAAAAACGGATGCAATGAACATACCTCGACTTCTCACGTTGGAGTATTCTGACATTATCGTAGCCGAGAGAGGGTAATCTCCTCCAATACCAAATCCAAGCCAGAAGCGGAAAAAACACAGCGTGCTGATGACGGATTCCGCGGTTCGGCCGAATGAAAGGCCACTTCCGATTGAGCAGAAAATCATCAACGCTAGAGTCACCCCGTAGACCTTTCTTCTTCCCAATTTGTCTCCCATGACGCCGAAGAACAGTGCCCCAAGAAATGTCCCGCATAACGCAGTGGCAACGACTGCTAGCTGCACATTGAGGGGAAGCGCTCCTGGAGAATTAGGATTGGACTTGTTGGTGGGATAGTAGATCCGCCCCAGCAGCGTTGAGACGATGGATATGCAGAAGAGATCGTAAGCATCTGTGAAAAATCCGCAGCCAGCAACAAGGATGGTGGTGAAATGGTACCATTGCGTTCTGGCTCTGTCAAGAACCTCCAAGATCTCTACTTTGCGCAAAGGAAACGCATCGCTGGGGGTGGAGCTGCCACCAGAGAAGCTCAAGGGCCTTCTACTGTTGGTGACGGTTAGGGCGAATGTGGAGGGAGCCCCCATGATGTAGAGTAATCCTCACAAGACAACGAACGTCATAGCCAGTCGGGACTGAACTCAGGACGTGAAAGCAAGCTAAAAGGAGCTGGCAGACCGCGCAATCCTTATTGGTGTCAAAGCTGTACAGGGAGAAGACGCGGCACAAAGGCTACTCACACGCGAACGAGAATTCCAACGCTGCTGCTACCAGAGGACATTCCCACGAAAGGGAATGGATGCTTCGTTCCGAATGGGTCCTTCGCCATGGCTTTCACCTACCAAATACGGACTCCCATTAATAACATCGCCAAAAACACATCGTGAACTGCATAGCGTTTCCGTCCTTTGCGCTCCGACAACGAAAAACCAAAAATATTACCTGCCATTCAACTCTGAGACGCTCGAAATCTAGCTAAGCTTTTGCCGATTTCGGTATTGTCACGCATTTGCCGATTTCGCCTGCACCATTGAGCCGAGCAACGTGGGAAAGCATGCAGCCAGAATTGAGGGGTACGGAGTGCAATCTTATTCGGAGATTTAAGCCGGCAGGAGTCGTCAAAATAAATTGCTCGAGGAAGCATCGTGGAGGAGGGAGCTGCGGTTTGTACAGCGAAGGTGCGCAACGACGGAGACAAAACTTGACTAATAAGTCTCTAATCCCACGTAAACACAAGATATCTAATCCTAAATCTAAATATACACCTCACTCCCCCTCCTTGCCCTTTTGTCTTTAGGGACATCTTCTTTCTCTTTCAGTTAGGACCCCATCCTTGAAACTTGAGTATTCACGCACCTTCCCTCAACAAATCACGAGTTTTCATTTTACTCAACAAATCACAAAACTTGGAGTTTCATAAATTTGAAGGTTTTTCTTGAGAATGTGCAGATTTTTAAGCTGAAATATAACTAATTGCCTAAAATTTTACAGATTTTACAAAATCCAGAAAACATTTTTATAGATGAAAATAAAAACGTTGCAATTGTATATACTTTACAGGTTTTGGTGAACATTCTACACAATGCCCCCAACATCTCTCCTTTTAAACCTCCCACTCCTTCCTTGCAACTTCCATCCATAGCTCTCCTCTTAGAGCATCTCATATAGCATATCCTTGCTCTTCCCATCTTTTAGCACCATCACCATACCCCACCAACCTCGACTCATCCTCAGACCTTCTTTACTACCAAGTCCTCATGCACCCCTTATAATCTAGACCTCACCACGTCTTCTTAACAACCACATCTTCATACTTCTTTCATCGCTGTCTAGTCAAGAATGAATGGTGCTCAATTTCTAGAACCTTTGGAAGTAATAAGGGAACTTCATTTGTATGCCACATGCTTTCTAACTTTGCGTATACATTTTTAGAGATTTTTTTTTTTCCATCTACTAATCCACATCAATTCTCTTTACAAGTCTCCTCCAAGTATAACCCAATGAGATATGATATGAGTGCCTTTCTCTATAAAGACATAACAATATTCTATATAATACAGAGTCAACCAATTAATATAACCAAATCTAGCCCATGTGAATGTAAATCATTCATTCAGCCCTTTATGTCTACAAGACGATTGGCATTGGATTCAGCTAATTTGAGCGTGTTTTATTTTATTATTCTTGCATCATGGCTACCCAAATGCCACCACTAAACACATCAGTAATGTAATGATACTTGTGGAAAAATGACTCTTTAAGACTTTTGATATGTATGACACACTCCACTTGAGTGAGAGTGTTTGTGGAGAAAGTAAGGTCTCTTTTCACTTTCCTCTAACAAGAAATGAATAGGCTCATAAATGTTGAGAGATGGGTCACCACATATATTTGACTCACTATTGACATTTTCTTCATTGTCATAAACACTAGAGCTAGACATTTAGCATCTTCATGACCATATAGTCCTATATTCTCTTCTTTTCCCCTCCTATTTCCTCTCTTTCATCCTATTTTCTCTTCTTTTCATAAGCATATCATATGCTCATATGCTCATGCATAATCATAAGCACATGCTTTCTCTCGTTTTCTCTTTTTTCCTATCTTTTTCTCTTTTTCCCTCTCATTTCTTTTTTTCCCCTCTTTTTTTTCCTTCTCTTATGCTTATGCTCTTTTCCCCTCTTCCTTCCTCTTCCTTCGCTTCTTTTCCCCTCTCTTATTTTCTCTCTTTCATCCTCTTTTCTCTCTTTTCATAAGCATATGCATTTTCCTATGCTTATGCTCATGCATGAGCATATGCTCATATGCTCATGCATAAGCATAAGCATATGCTTTCTCTCTTTTTCTCTTTTTTGCTCTCTTTTCTAAAATTTCCCCTCTCTTTTTCCCTCTCTTTTCCCCTCTTTTATCCTCTTTCCTTCTCTTCTTTTCCCCTCTCTTATTTCCTCTCTTTCATCCTCTTTTCTCTTCTTTTCATAAGCATATGCATTTGTTTATGCTTATGCTCATATGCTTATACTTATGCATGAGCATATGATAAGCACATGCTTTCTCTTCGTTTTTCCTCTCTTTTCCCCTGTCTTTCATATCTTTTTCTCTCTTTTCATACGCATATGCATTTGCTCTTTTTTCTCCTCTTTTTCTTCTCTTTTTTCTCATCTTTCCATGCATGAGCATATGCCCATATGCCCATGCATAAGCACAAGCATATGCTTTCTCTCTTCCCCTCTTTTCCTTCTACTCTTTCATCCTCTCTTCTCTCTTCCTCTCTTTCAATCGCTTCCTTCTCTTCTTTTTCCTTCTCTTCCCCTCTCTTTCTCTCTTTTTCTTCTTTTCCCCTCTCTTTTTTCCACCCTTTTCTTATTTCCCCCTCTTCTTATGCTTATGCTTATACGTATGCTTATGCTTATTTCCTTCTCCTTAGCTATATTCAGTTCCTTTTTCTTTTGCTCCTTAGCCATATTTGGTCCTTTTTTTTCAAAGAGATTCCAAATGGAACAACCTCGCCCTCACCCACGGATGTCCTCCCTAAACCTCAACCTAGTTCCCCACGTCGCACGGATTATAAACATAGCTTCTCTGCTAGCTCATGTAAAGAGAGAAGATTGCGCAAGAGAGCGACTGGATGAAGCACAACGTGGGGGTACGTGCGCTTTGTTGGGGTCCAAGCCAAAGGGTAGTGGAGTAGGGGTGACTGAGGAACACACGACACAACCTACAAGATCTCCATAGGTTTTGGAGAGATCGCCACGACCACTGGAGCACCAAATATGATTGTATAAAGGACATAATGGATTGTGTGGAGGCCTTCGTGGATTGCGAGTACACAATCGCTGATGAGCATGACGACATATTAGAAGAAGTGGAGGATGAGGTCCCTGGTGACCCGCCTAGCAGCTCGGAGGAGGAAACTACCTTGGAGAGTAATGCAAAGCAATAGACCTCCTCCACCATTTTGGCATTTTTGGAGAATGTCTCTTTTGGAGAAAACTTTTGCTTAAGCAATTTTTTTGGAGACATATTTTTTACATACATACTTTTGGAGACATACTTTTGGCGATATTTTTTATATATGAAAATCTTCTTGAATTCCACTTGTCTTTTATAAATATTTGTCATTTCAAAATTGAGTTTTCATAATTTTCTTAAGTAAATAATTATCCTTTCTGTGTTGATGTCATTTCATAATTTTCACACGTGATTAATTGTCTTTTCATAATTTCTTGAGTTTGAATTTCATAATTGTCTTAAGTAATTAATTGTCTTTCTGCTTCTTACCCGCTCTTGTTTTTTGTTTTTTTGTCTTCGTGTTTGTGTCTACGTTTTATTAATCTCCCCAAATTAGACATGGGATCACGTCGCATATCCAATGAGTACAGAAATCCTCATAGGAGGAGACATCATGATCTCTGCTCTCCAAAGGACTTTGATTCCACTCAGGCGACACCTGAGGGGCCTACCTCTGTGACTACCCCTAGCCTGATTGCTCTCGGACCTAGCACTACGACTACCCCTCGGGGAACTCCTTTGCTACCAACCCATGGCTTTGTCGAGAGTTCAGACGCGTTTGTCACACAGATGAGCGATGCGGAGGCAGTGAGATTCTTTTCTCTACTATCCCAGAGGACCTCATCTCTTCCCTCTCCTATACCAATGGCTGGACCTACTCGACTATCGTCCCCTCTAGCCCCTTCGACTAAGGGGTCATCACCTGGGCATACCGATCATAAGGTAAGGAAGAGTAGGAAGGGTCAAGGCTGCTGTGCTAACTCGAGAGATGTAGATGAGTCAGCACATGCACATCCCTACAGGTCTCCGCTTGTCATGAGACCCAGTACCAATCAGGTCCCTTGCCCTCTCCCACTCCCTCTGCTACTCCTCGCTCTATAAGTGCTCACAGTGACACCCCTCACTCTAGCTTTACCACTCCCATGAATCCTCCTTTAACACCCAAAAACCTCTCCTATGAAATCACTAGGGCTGGAGAGATACTAGTGAAAAAAGGTCTCAAAAGTGTTCGCCACCATGAGGCAGTTGATGAGCCACCACTTCCAGAGTGGCATAGCTACTGACTGGCAGTACCAGGATGGAGAAAAGAAGCAGGTAGTCATCGATAAATTCAAGAGACAATACCCTAACCCCCCAAATTGGGAGTTCAATGAGGATTACATGCGAGAGCACATGAGTGGGGTCTTGAAACATAGTAGACCTTGCGTAATTCCATCGCAAATGGGAATGCTAAACCCACCTGGGCAGATAAAGCTGACTGGAAGTTTTTCAACAAGTAGTATAGGGACCATCCCAAAAAGTTTGAAAGTTAGAGGAGGGAGCCCTACAAGGAAATGACTGGACTCCATAGGTACTTCACACTTTGGTGCAGGCGGACGGTTGGTGTTCGAGGCATGGGTGGTAAGTCTACTTCTTCTCATTTAATTTATTGTTCTATTTGTTTTATTACATATTGCATGCACTTTATCTAGCTCTCATAAATTGGGCCCACAGCAAGATGTGATGGGTCACCTTCCCACAGACAAAGAAGCAAGACACACGTTTCGCATAGGAGCAAAGCCGTGGTTTATTGAGCAGGAGGTGCTCGGAGTGACAGTCGATTGGGCTGAGGTGGCTACTCGCACGGTATAAGTCTACTCGTACTTGTTATCTCACTTTTTAAATTGTTTTATTCTTTAAGTTCTAATCTAATTTTCAATTAGTATGGTTTCAGTCTTAGGGTACAAGCTCGAACGTCCCATCAGCGGAGGTGAGCAGTGATGACGAGGGATTTGGCTTACACGACTTCGATGAGGGCCAGGGATTAGGATAGCTCACGAGAGCCAAGGATAATGCCAGCATGACCACAATGATGATGAGGACGAGGACAACGATTTGGATGAGCAGCAGCAGTAGTAGTAGTTTGTATATACTTCTGCATGTATATGCCTCTATATGTCAGCTCGTTTGAGTGATTTTGTATCACCCTTTTCGAAAGGGTAATTTTGTAACAAACAATGTTGTATATCCTCGGCATGTATATGCTTCTGTCGCTCGACTTGTTTGAGTGATTTTGTATCACCCCTTTCACAATGGAAATTTTGTAACAAAAAACATTCTTTTGTAATTACTAAACAAATACATTAGTGGGGCAACAAAGGGCTTGCTATGGCCCTGTTTAGCTTCCACTAATGTTTTTTTAAAGTTTTTATTAAGTGTCACTATATAGCGATGCTTTACCAGTGTCACTATATAGCAACATTTACAAAGTCACTATATAGCGATAGTTCTTTCTGATGCTAATAGCGATGTAAGTACCAACCTTTGCGCCCGTTAAAAAAAAACTTTTTAGTATAAAAGAGGTCGATATTTTCGTCAAAAAATGGCCTATACCTTGTAGTGAAAGAGAAGTTTCCATATGCCGACTTCCCATGCCCATGATTCAAGATTCCTGTTAAGGTTATAGGAAGTTGCATGATACAACTCAATGATGTTAATATATGTTGTAGCCTTGGTATGCAAGAATTCATTCGATCTATCTTGATGTGAACAATGCAAAGATTCTTCCTGGGGTCCAACTCTAAAGGCAACCTACATGCATAATATAGGATTTTGCAATAGATCTTCACTGCAAACTATATGGTTGTCTCTTTTGTAGAAGCTTTTCCCTTTCATTTTTCATATTTATTACTTCTAGCTTCATTTTAAGTGTAGAGAAAAAGTTACACTTGTAGAATGCGCTTGTCTTTGATAGATTAACTTGTTTGAAGATTGGACATTCCATAATCTATTGAATCTTGACCTTGACAAAGGCTTGTACTTTAACCCCTCCATTGTTGTGTTGGCTTCTCATAAAATATCCTCTTTATTGTACATAGATGGGATGACTATTTGTGTTTCACGTTCTCTCATCATCATTGTGTGACTTTTATGTGGCATTTTCTTTGCATTATACTCAATAGATTATAATCATTGCTTTCCCAACCTCCACATGCATCATTTGATTTTGTATTATTTCTTTATTTCCATGCATAGTTTTTCACACTCTAAGGTCACATTGTTTAGAAATTGTATGAATAGAAAGTTCCTTTTAGAATTCTTTGTATCATCTTTGCCGAAAACATTCATGTTTCCTTTGAGGAACTTGTATCACCCTCAACCCTCTTGAATGTTTCTAGGTTGCTTTAAATATGATTCACATAGTTAGCAAAACGTTGGCCCATATTCTTGGTGCACATTCAAAACCATTTCCTGATCAAAAATTTGAAAACAATGTCCTTTATAAAAATTAAATAGTTGTCAAGGAAATGCATGGACACAGAGGGAAACATGATTAGAGGCTTACTAACTAAGAGACAAAAAAACAAAATGTAACACTTATAATTTGAAAGTAGGAAAGAAGTACTTATACCTTGAAGGAGCTGGGATAAGAAGTTTGGTGAAGAGAAAACAAGATGGAGAGGGATCTTGATGGAGAGGTATAAAGGTAGAGAGGGAGCTTGGGGTAAGGAGATCAAGGAGGAGGGGGGTGCTGTGACATGAAGTTGGGGTAATAAAACTTCACGCACCTCTTAGCTTCCTATTGCTTCCAAACTTAGTGACAGAGGTATTTATCACTGGGAAAGGGGAAATAAAATAGAAAATTTCATGCTAAGAGACTACACCACACATTCTCCCCCTTCTTCCTTTCAATGAGAAAGAAGATGGTAACATCCCAAGTGGTGTTATAGTCTAGCATAGGGAGAAGGAAAGGATCGGCAGAGGCCATAATCTCACCAAGCCAGTCCGCACCAAAGAAAAGAGTGATATGTTGTTGAAACAAGATATTGTGGCTCAATATGAGATGAAATGATATATATCAAGGTACTTGAAGGGGCTGATTGTGTCGGATGGGTAGGTTCCAGGGAAACATTGCACCTCCTTTATAGATACCTCTACAAGTAGCTCAAAAAAACTATGCAAATTCTCATCAAACACAAAGGCCTATAGCTTCTAAAAAAGACATGATGTCAAATAGTCATGTATGCCTAAATATGCTCCTTAAAATGAGCTTTGCATTGATATAAGTTTTGTAACATACAGAGAAGCTGTTGAAAAGTTATGGGCATTTTACTAGAAGGGGGTAAAAACTATCTTTTAAAAGAATGTCACACATAGAGAATCATAACTTTTTGATTGAACATTTAATACAAAAACTAAATATATAGGATCACTCTCTTTAAGAGAAATTCACACTGATATAACTTTCATCCAAATTGGAGTACTGAGAAGAAAGTTACAAGAAAAACATTGATAGGGGTTCAAACAATAATGAAAGGCACCTACTCCTTCTATTGATGCCGACTTGGGAGAATACAAGTCACATAGAGTTTGCCTAATAGGGAAGGAAGAGATCCCTTGGCGGCTCAAAAAATGGATAAACCATGTATGCACAATGATCGGCTGAATATGAAGCACTTTTGAAGGCTTTGGAAGAGAGAGAAGAACAAAGCAATGGGAAAAAGAGGAGAGACACTCAAGAGAGATAACCTGACGTGACCTTAATTACCAATAGAGTGAGATCCTACTCAAATTCAACTAAAAATAGTACAAATACAAGGGAGAAGAAGAGGTTTCATACATCCAATAAGGAGTGGGAGCTCCAAGGCTACTCATAGAAAGAGAATTCGTCAACATCCACAAGCTGATATGTTCAATTGGTGAACTTATTCTTGATTCAATAAGGTCCCTCCCATCGGCCCATAAACTTTTTTTCTAGCCGCTTGTTTGAGGCTTGTCCAAATAGCTATCAAATCTCATGACCAAATCTCCTTCTGCAATATCCTTCTTCTTGTGTAATTTCGTGTCAAAACGAGCTTTGCGACTTTTTTGAGAAGCTTCCATGTTTTGTAAAGTTTGTAATCTACATTTATCCAGGGCTTCTAGTTGTACCAAGTGCTGAACATAGGCATCTTCTGTCCTTCTATTCTTGCAACCACACTGTGAATACTATGTATCTCCCACAAGGAACTTTTGACCAATCTCTATATAGTGAACTCTTAACAAACTAGGAAATTAATGCAGTTTTACTAGATAGAATTACTCATTTTATCCTCTTCATATAGAGAATTTTATTTCCCATATAGCTATCTAGGAAATGCGAGTTCTTATATAGAGAATGAAGCCGATTTTTACTTTCTTATATAGGGAATTTGATAACCTATATAGGCCCGAAACGATGATCGTGCACTTCTTCCAGGAAAAATGGCTCAACCACACCCATGTCCTAGGAAAAGAGATGTTGATAAAGTTGAATTGTTTGGTTTTATTCCATTCATCCTACAGCACAATTTAAGTTATGGCTTATGCACAAATGTGGAGATTATAAGGGACATTTTCCCAATATTTCGAAGCTGTGTATAGCAAATATAGGAACTCGCTGCATCCTCAGGTAAGCTGATTGGAGCAATGAAGGGAGGTCCAGAGGTAACTCAAGATGCAACACTCAATATTTTGTCTTCTCAGGAAAGCTTGGGGTGCAGGGACCATAGAAGAGCCAGCAGTAGGGGAATCTCAATTGACGAGGGATTGATAAAGTCTTGAACTCCAAGGTCCCCTGAGAGACCAAGGAGTCCATCACAACCCTTACCTAGGATGGGTGTGTGGTAGTGAGGAGAACTATGGTGAGCATGTCAGTGTTCATATCCAAATCGAAAAATAGTGGATATATATAAGCAATAAAGCATAAAACATTATCTAGACCATTGATTTGGTTGCGAGTTTCTATCCTCGCCGTTTTGGATCTCATTGGCTCTTAAAGGCCCTAACGAGAAGAGAGAAAGGTACCATGGATCTCACAACTTTATGCAGTGCACTCTTGCACTTTCTGGCTGTGCTACCTGCAGAGATTTGCTCCCAAACTCAAAAAAGGAAAGCAATACTGATCCTCTTACCAGGACACCGTGAACTTGGTTTGCTTTCTTGAGCTCCTTACCACGAATCAGGCTCTGATACCATGTGAAGAGAGTGGGAGAGAAGGAAGGAGTCTCACTTGTGGCTTTCTCACATACACAATGGGGGAATACACACAAAGATGGAGGCTGAAAACAATTTTCCTCTTCTTAGTTGTGAAAGCGAAAAGAACTGTCTAACTACAAAGGAATAGGTGAACCCTATATGTGGGTCTCAAACCAAACTCAGCTAACTAAGGTGGCATACTAAGTTATCTATCTTTTATGTTATGCATTATTTGTAATAGTTTTCAAAGGGAAAAAAGAGTTTTTCAAAGTATGACACAATTACATGCAGGTAATCATTGGTCAAATGCAAGTCTAGACTTGGATATTGTTGTCTTATGCATTAGAAACTTTTAGCCTTGAAAATTGAGAGGGAAGAGGCCCAAGGGGGAAGCAGGAAAACCCAAATGGCTAGTTAGAGCCAGGACTCTGGTGTACATGTAGATAATGTTTGCTGTCTCAATCTCCTCCCCTGCTCACAACTCATACTCTCTTGAGCTCTTCTTGATCCCTAGCCTGTACTTGCTTGCCATCAAGGCTCGAGCCGACCTTGCTGCTTCTTGACTCTCTTCTTGACTCATCACTCTATGCTGCTGCTGCTGCTAGAGTCTCTTGCCATGTGTGCATTCTAGTCTATTCTCGAATTTCTACTACTGTCGATCTGATCTCCGTAGAGTCGGCACCATACACTTGGGTCCTGCACTCTAGCACTCCAAGTACTCGGGAGTCGGCCATTGTCACTCCTGCACTCCAGCGTACGCGTGTGACTTTAGGGTGACCTCGATCTCCATAGAGCTTGCATGCCTACATGCAAACGTTGCACCTGAGCACCTCCATATTCTGCTGCTGTCATGCCAATAGTTTAATCCAAAGCTTTGTCTTTTGTCTACTTCAACCCGCGGCCTGCTGCAGGTGCTGTTTAGTCCGCTTGCGTTGCTGCAACTTCTTCCTCAGACTCCTCAGAGATCACTCGTCGATCGGCCCCGTCCCATCCTGTGAGTGCACTTGAGCAGAGCAGCCAGTACTCACAACATCCAGACTCCAAACTTCCCAAAAACTGCGGCCTGCACCGCGATTCCGTAGTACGCCAGGAGAAGCCAAAGATTCGACTCAACACATAAGGTATAATGTACTGTTTTTTTTGTTTTTTCAAGTTTTGTTTTTTATTTGTAGGCCCTTAGAAACCTTAGTCGATTTTTTTGTCCTTAGAAACCTTAGTCGATTTTGTAGAAAGCCTTAGTCCTTCATACGATTTTGTAGACTCTTTTTTGTACCCTCATACGAATTTTTTCAAGAATGTACTGTTTTGTTTTTAAAACCTTAAAAATGTTTTTGTTTTTTGTTGAAAACGAGGATTAGATTTTGTTTTTTTAAGTGATTAAATCCTTGCAAGAATTCAAAAGAAATTCAAAGGTTTAAGATTCTAGGGTTGTAATACCTTTGATAGAGTATATTAAAAGTTCTACATTTTAGTTTCTATTTCATTCGGAGCTCTTAAAAGGAGTGAGTCTCTAACTTTTATGCATTAGATTGATTATTTTTTAGAGTGAAATATAAGCATGGTGTCTTTTTTTCTTTGAAGAAACTTTGAGAGCTAAAAGAACTCTTCTCTTGTATTGCAGGTAGCATGGTAGCATGGCTATTTGCAATTGGACTCCCTCTCTCACACACAAACACACACACACACAGATTTTATATATAAAAAGAATCTCTCTCTCTCTCTCTCTCTAACACACACACACACACACACACATGATTTAATATGTTAGACAATGTAGTAGACACACACCTTCTCTTTATGTTATGCACTTGGATATTTATGCTACATTTCAAAATGTACTCATGGTATGCATCTTATCTTTCTATCAAATTCTTACATTTCTACATTTCTACATTATCTTTATGTTATGCACTTTGCTACTTATGCTACATTTCTATGTTATGCATTACAAATCCATGGAAACTAAAACTAGTAAGTTAGAGAACGCATATTATGAATCAATCGTTGCACTTAAAACAAGATTCATGATATACTTTATAACGATAGAAGTTCTTAAGTTTTAATTACGTATCTCTTGTGTGAAATTTGAGAAAGCAATGTGGCATGTGTGCCTTTAGAATGTAATTGAAGCGCCATAACTCTATCAGATCCTCAGATCAGGTGGGGTAACAAAAGCATCATGATGGCATGTCTAAAGTGTGTTTTTAGAATGCAATTGTGGCCCCATTGTTCTATCCGATCCTCGGATCAGGTGGGGCATGAAAAGCATCATGATTGCATGTCTAAATGAATTTTACAAAAGCTCAAAATCAAATTTGTGTATGTGTGCCTTTAAAATGTAATTGCGGCGCCATTACTCTATCAGATCCTTGGATCAGGTGGGGTATGAAAAGCATCATGATGGAATGTCTAAAGTGTGTTTTTAGAATGCAATTATGGAGCCATTGTTCTATCAGATCCTCAGATCAAGTGAGGAATGATAGCATTATGATTGCATGTCTAAAGTGTGTTTCTAGAATGCAATCGTGGTGCCATTGTTCTATCGGATCCTCAGATCAGGTGGGGCATGAAAAGTGTCATGATTGCATGTCTAAACAAAATCAAATTTGTGTATTTGTGCCTTTAGAATATAATTGCCGCACCGTTGCTGTACCAGATCCTCAGATCAGGTGGGGTAAGAAAAGCATCGTGATGGCATGTCTAAAGTGTGTTTTTAGAATGCAATCATGGTGCCATTGTTCTATCAGATCCTTGGATCAGGTGGGGTAAGAAAAGCATTGTGGTGGCACATCTAAAGTGTGTTTTTAGAATGCAATCATGGTGCCATTGTTCTATCGGATCCTCGGATCAGGTGGGGCATGAAAAGTGTCATGATTTCATGTCTAATTGAAATTTTGCAAAAGCTCTAAATCCTCGGTATATGTGTGTAAGAAAAAAATATTCAAAAGTGGTCTTAACATATTCTAAGCACGGTAAGAAACGCATAATGACTACATGTATTAAATTATTGCATGATTTCTTCTCTAAATCTATTTTTACTATAACTTTCTTCAATGATTTACTTTGAAAAGGATATTTGGCTCATCATGATTGAAGCGTGTCTTTTATTGATTGCATGTTTATTGAAAATGTTCAGATTATTATTGGAGAGTTTCTTTAAACGTGGATCACCCAAGTGTATTAGCCAGCCAAAAGAGGAAAGAGACCAATAGTGAGATCAAATTAAGAGGCCATGATTGCTCAACAAAGTCATTAGGGAATGCATGCTAGTCTTCATTAGTGGTCTATCTCAAAGAAATGGAGAGGATTATGCAAAGCGATCTTGCCATTTTCCAGTGTAAGATAAACATTGCCTTAGAGGTTGAAAAGAAGTTGACAGACATGCAAAGAGTAAACCTTTTGCTTGCTTCACATTGGAATAAAGAGGGTCCAGAGAGATTGACCGCCTATATTGGGGCGGTTCTAGATGTATATAATAATAATCTCTCACCTCTTACCCAACAACAAGTAGACAAGGCCCAAATAGTGTATTGGAATACACTTTGGATTAACAGAAGGACTCAAATACGTGCGATGTCCAACAACCAGGCTAAAATAGGTGAGTTGACAAATAAGGCTCGGAGGTCTTTTGCCGAGTTTGCTCTTATCGCCACGGACCAGTCTCTAGAAGAGATAAATTTGGTTAGGACACAAGTTGTGCCTATCATGGAAACACACAATGTGTAGCAGGTCATGTATTTTTGTAGGTTCAATGATGATTTGATATAAGTAGGTGAAAAAATTGCCAGTGGGGCATTTGGTACTACGTACAAGGTTAGAATAAGCAGTTTCCCTGGATTGCATGAACATCTACAATTTGTGGGCAAGCATTTTCATGGTCAAAACGCAAGACTAGTTGTGCAAGAAAGGCTCAGAGAACATGCAGTTGCAGTTAAGCACCCAGTGTTGGTGTGCGCACTGGCTGAAACTAGAAAGAAGCCCTTTTGGATTATAACACCAATCTTTAATGGTGACACATTAGATGACTTCTTGAAGCAACTTCTCGTAGCTTATGGGAGATATGTAGAATATATGGATAAGCACTTCAAGGGATGAAAGCACAAGAGGGCAAAAGAAAATGACCCAACAGATGACATGCTTGAGAAAATTAAAAGTTTCACCAATTCCACTATCGATATCGCGCATGCTTTGGCCTTGGGACATGCAACACTACATGAGCATGGTTGGATTCATTGTGACCTATATCTTTACAATATGTTGTTCTAAACTGAGCTCCAAAAGGATAGGTTCGGATAGGTGTTATTGATTGGGGTCGTGCTATAGCATTCAAAGAGGGAAGAGGTCCCTTGATTACAGAAAAGGGAGTGTCAGAGCCATCAGGTGAATTCAAGTCTCATGTTGATGCTAAAAAGAAATCTTTGCAAGCTCACAAGTGGCTTGCCCTAGAGATTTTGGACCCATCAGTATCTTCTCCATACTCTCCTGCTTCAGATGTTTATGCTCTTGGGTGGGTTTTCAAACAACTTGTTTGTTTTGTGGAGGATGCATTGAGAGTTTTAGGAGTTGCACCTATTGTCCTAGATTGCAAAAGGGCATTGACAGCACATTTGAAGACCATGAGTAATTCCATGATGACACCAAATCCTACTGATCGAAAAATAGTTTCTCACATAGTCGAACACTTAAGTCGACTTGGTTGTAATGGAGAGCTTGCCATGAGACCCATGGCAGAGATGGAGTTGAATATGTTTTGCTAAGAATTTATTTATGATCTAATTGATACACTTACTTGAAGATCATGAATTCATGATGGATAATTACAGAGATGCAATTAGATTAAATAATAATATTTTTTTTGGCTATGGTTTCATTGGAGAGAGAGAGAGAGAGAGAGAGAGAGAGAGAGAGAGAGAGAGAGAGAGAGAGAGAGAGAGTAGTCCCTACCATGAATACTTTGTAAATACAATAATTAGCATAAGCTTATTAACTACTTGTAGATGGCTAGTCAAATGAGTTCAAGTCTGAGGAAATGCGACTATAATTACAAGTGTGCACATACACATGAGGGTGGGCAATGGGTTAGCCGAAGTACCTACAATGAGCACTATCAACACAATTTGTTGGGAAATGTTCATCCATCTATAATCAGAGAAACACAAAATGTAGCTGAAGACCAAAGTCCATCTATATTGGATACACAAGGAGAGGCACGCTTGTTGAGGCCCCCTAGTGAACGAAGAAAAGTTTTGGTGTAATTGTAACTCATTTTGTTGTGGAGGCCATTACGTGGCTCCTGCCACCTTTTTTAGACATAAAAAACAGAAGGATAGGTTTGAGGATCTTGGTGCTACATTTGGCTTAAATATCCAAGCAGAGAATATAGCAGAGTTTGGATAATAATGATTTAGAAGATGATGATAGTGGTCCACTCCATGTAGAGAATGCTATGGATAATTTAGAAGCACATGCTGAACTTTTGAGGGAGTTACAGAGTGAAAATGAAGATGGAGAAGAGTTTCAAGATGTAGCATTAGCGGATCAAATCTTAGGGAGTATAATTGAATTACAAGCATTATGGGATGATCATAAGGTCTCACTAGAATTATAGGATAAGATGCTTCGACATCTATTTGGAGGTTTAGGAAAGCCTAGTGTTGAAAGTAAGAAACCAAGCCTTAGTAAACTTTTGGTACAATTGCATCCAACATGGGATGGTGATCTTAATGGCATTAAGACTCCTACAAGTTGGGAGCAATTTAACTCTTTATTGAGTAGTCTTGGAATGGTTGAGACTCAACGCTATAGGTTATGTATGGGATCACTTGAAAATGTACATGATCCAGAGTTGCTTCTACCTTCAAATGAGGATAACTACTCTAAAAATGTGATATATTGTTCATGTAGAAATGAAAATAAAAAGAGGATACCTAAACGTGATTGCAAAGATTGTTGTCAAAAGTGTTTAAAGTGTGGCATCCCAAGGAAGGATATGCTCTTGTTTGATTATATACCTATAAGCAAGCAACTTCAACTACTAGTTAAGAGTAGAATTTTTTGTCATGAATTTCTTCAAATGTAGCATAATAAGGAAAGGTGGTTAGGAAAAGAACAAAGTGCTCAACTTGAGAATATTTTTTACTTTTGGGATGGTTCCAAATGTCGTGATGTTCAAGACTTTTGGAATCCCAATTCCCTTTACGAGCTACTTGTAGTATGTGAAACCTCACATTGCAAGAAAGCATATGCTACATTCCCTAGAAGTGCAATGTCAAGAACTACCAAAGACATGGTCCAAAGACAAAGATTATTACAAGTAGGATCAATAGGTTGTGTACCTCCTTGGTTAGAAGAAGATGATGTAGTGTTGGTGCAAGGTAATGAAGACTCACATGAATCGTCAAATCCACTCAAATATGCTGTGATAAGAGAAGTGGATTATGAGGAAAAGCTTGTGAAACTAGAATGGTTAATGTTGAAACCTCAATGTCATGATGAATGGAAGGTGGATAGAGAGGATGATGCATTCTACAATTGGAGTCATTGTGTAAAAGTCCTATCAAAATTTAAAGTAACAAAGTCTAGAAAAGTGATGATGAATGGTGAAGCCAGATGTTTACCAATCATGTGGCATACATGATCATCTCATAGGTATTACAAGATGATATTACAAGTAACATGAAATGACATTGTTGTTTTTTATGTATTCAAGCTGAGACATGAATTTCTATGTGTTAATAAACACTTATTAACCTATATTTTCTTATTATGAATGAATGCAGCTCTTCTGAAGTACTAAATGATGGACACTTCTAACATTAATTAGCTCTTTGATCTTTTTCAAAGCGTGGTTCAAAAAAATCTAGATTTACAAAAAATGATGCAAGATTGTGGTCAAAGTGATAGTGCAAAAAGCTTAGTTGGTGAGCTTGCTTCATTGGGATCAACATTAGATACCCAAGTAAGAGAACGGAGATCTTCATTAGATGCACCATCATATGATCAAATATTTAGAGTGCCTACTCAAAAATTTCGTGACAAAAGTAAGCTATATGGTAACGCTTTTTTGAGTACGTACTTTCCCGATCGACAACAAGTCATGAATATCAACTATTGTATTATGCAAAATTGGTTCGCGAATTCACCTATAGTGAATTTAAGACACAACAAAATGGAACAACAACAAATAAAATCAACTATCGAAAAGCATTACTCCGAGATAAAGCCCTTAGTTTTTGGGGCTACAAGTTTAATTTGGATGCAAGATGACATATACGATTGGCATGTGAGAGCACTCCAAGCTAAGTGAAAGTATAAGAAGAAGAAGGGCAAAAACTCATCTTCTCCAAGCCCATTGTTGGCACAAGTAATTATCTTATAACTATAGTGATATTATATATATATATGTGATTTCTTTCAATGATATGTATACTAATTGAAATTCAAAATCTTATGTAGGAAAATGATGGGACTTCCTTGGATGTCCCACTTCTTAAACAACCGTCGGAATGCCCAATTGTAGAGGTACCTTTATTGCATTAAAATATCATGTTATCACTTCTGTATAGGTATGAAAATTTGATATTTTTCCTTTATAATAATTGTAATCATTATATTGAACTTTATACATCTAATTTTTTAACATAGGAAGAGCATGTCGGTGTTTATATCCTAGAGCTATGATCATAGAAAATTCTCCAAACCTTTAGGTTCGTGACTAGTATAGGTTTCTTATTTTTTGAAGTAATGATCCTTTTTCTTACCATTTTATCTTTCATTATACCTGATGCATATGTTTTAACTTATTTAATACTTAAATTTTAGCATATCTAATATCGAATTGTATTTTAATGCAAGATCATATGATGATTACAACCTAGGTGTAGTGAACGAGCAAACTTTTAAAGAAGAGGTATGTATAACTAGTTAATACTATCTAAAGTTCTTTATTATTTATTTCAAGGCACTAAGAGTTAGAATTCAAGTTTCCAGGTTAATGATGCTAACCCCAATACAAAGTTTATGGAGCTCTTGAATAATATGATTTCTATGGAACCTACGAATGTAAGTAATATTATTTTTCTTTAATTATTATTTGATTCACTAATATCATATGATCTTATTATAAAGAAAAGATATTAAATAGTGTTTTCTTGTATTTATATTAGAGGTCCTCTCAGAATTCAAAAGAGGTTGACATAGATGCATCAAGGAAAAGTGGTCGAGCATGCAAGGTATGCTTTGCATTTGGCTAAAGCTATAAACATTCTATCTTGTGTTAATTATATACTGGTATTTCATAATATGGCTTAACCATTATTTATCATTTCATGCAATTATGATAGTGTGGAAATGGGGGTGATCTTTTATTCACATGTACCATGTTCTTCTTCACAACTTTGAAACTCTCTTTACTCCATCATAATATAGATCATGTAGAAAATGAGGGGTCAGAGAGGACAAGTTAATCATATAAGCATGTAAAAGAGAATAGATATAAACTCACACAATGCAATGTAAATATTAAAACAAGTAAAATATGAGTATAAATATCCATAATATGAATTCATGCTATTGTATAAAATATTAGTAAGCTATAACTACCATAGCATGGGGGTAGAGCTAGGTGGTGTTCTTCCTCTCCATAATCTATAAAGACTATGACCAAGCTCTTATTTATTTCATGTATGTGTAATCTTCAAGTAGTGATGCTCTACAGATGACTATGAAGATGCAACCTATGAAAAAAAGTAATTCATCAAATGTTGATTCTACTAGAGTGAAGAAATCAAGGGTATATAGTATGGAAATAACTACCTTTCTTTGTTAAGTTACAAAGCGTAATTTGTGCTAATCAATTAAATATTAAATATTAAATTATTTTGTTAATAGACTCTGAGCAAGATTCCAAATCTAGGCATGGGTTGTGATGGAGTATCCTTGAGAAAAGTGCAAGTATGTTTTCTATATGCTATAACAATTTTTATTCAAATAATTAGTTATATCAATGTAAGTAACTTCTAACTTGATGTCATTTTGCATGTCAGGTACATGAATTTAACCATCAGGATCAAGAGACAATTTTGATGAAGTACTTTGGTACTCAAAGTGTGCTTGATGCCTATAAGCTTCTCAAAGAAAATTTCAATACTTTGAGAAGAGATATAGGGACTAATGTTAGGAAAAATATGGATTATGATTTGAAAATTATGAGAGAAGATCTAGTGTCTTGGCTTTTGGAGAAACAAAAAGTTGTTGTAAAGAAGATTGGACAACAAGGATTGTCTCTAAATGACATTCATCTAGGAGTTGAATAGCATTACTTATTTTTTTAATAATTCATTTAATTTGGATTGGAATACAAACATTTCTTTGCTTACTCTTGTTTGTAGTTGTTAGTATATAGTGCAATTGAAGCAATGCATGATTTTTCTACATAGTGAATCTTACTTATTTAGTCAAAATTTGTGGCTAAATATTCACATAAAAAATTTTCATTCTATGTTTTCATTATATAGTGAATGTTTTGAAAAATCCCATATGGTGAATTTCCATGGTCCAATTCTCTACATAGATAAATTTGTCTCTAAATAGTGAAATTGTATCTATATAGTAAAGTTCTCACAATTAAGGACTCTCTACATAGTGATTGTTTTCCGTATATAGTGAATTTTTTTCCATATAGTGAATTTCTCTCCATAAGGATTCTCCATATAGTGGAATTTTCTTAAAAGGACTCTCTATATAGTGATTGTTTTCCCCATATAGTGAATTTTTCTCCATATAGGAACATTGTCTTAAGAAATTCCTATATAGATAAAATTTTTTCCCTGTATAGAGAAATATTCTCTAGGTAAACTATATAGAGACACTATGACTTTCTCTAGTCTAGACTTTTACTAGATAAGTGTATTTCTATCTAGTAAATAATCTAGCAAATCCTTTTTTTTTGCTATATAGAGATTGGTCAAAAGTTCATTGTGTCCAATTCAATGGGCAAAATGGCTTCTATCCCATACACTAGTTGGAATGGTGTAAACCCAATAGTTAGCTTGTATGTGGTTTTGTAAGCCCATAAAACTTTTGCCAAGTGCCTATCCCAATTCCTTTTCTTGGTGTCTACAAGCTTTCCCATTGAATTGCATAACAATCCATTTGTTTCCTCATCCAAGATATTGTTAGATATCAATGCTCCACTCTCGTGTAACTACGCGGGAACCAGCTAACTCTACTTGTAAGCCCCCCATATGAGGAGAAGGCATTTGGGTAGCTCGGTTATCTGATAGGTCCTGGTTTGGACACCAGATGGGGGCCATGTGTGGCCTGATGGCTGGACGGCTTTAGATAGAGATGGCACACCGCCAACTAGGCTACATGCAAGTGCGGGAAGGCATCCCTTGACTGACCGCACTGAGGGAAGATAGAGCATTTCTCGAGGCAGCCCACTCTCGAGTTGTAGGGCCCGTTTGGAGCCTCAGATGATCCCGGATGGCTGTGGGCCGAGCGGGGACCGTAGGTTAGTTGCTCTGTTTTGCACACCGGTTCTATTGTATGGTCGGTGGCCTATTTTGGGACCCCAGTCGACCTTTTGGGTGGACTGAGTCGGCCACCCAATTGAGCCTAACCGACTACGACTGGTGGCTATATAAGAGCAAGCTCATGAAGCCCATTTCATCACTGGCTACAGCAACCTTGATTCCTTAGCATTCAGCCTCCATCTTCTACTGTTTCCAGCACACCATCGAAGCTTCTTTCACAGGAGCACATGGCTGGGAGGCAGCGCCATCTATTATATCAATTCTACAGTAATCAAATTTTTGATTCTCCATACTATCTTGTCTTCTCTTGTTTTCTCTCCATACTATCTTGTTTTCTCTCTTGCATACGAGATCCTGTTATCTGTTGAGCACAAACGTTGTATTATTTTCTTACATGGTATCAGAGCCTGGACTCTAGCAAGAAGATTTGGTAGTGTGTTTCTGTTTGCGAGTAGATTGTGAGAGATGGCCCAACCCGCAAGACTACGAATCCCACCGTTCGACGAAAGCGGAAAGTTGGACGGCTCTAACTATCCTCTCTAGAAGTTCAAGATGAAGTCCATCCTAAGCGCATATGAGCTTTGGGACAGTGCTACTAGGGTGGATGTGAGGCCAGTTCTGAGACTGAATCCAGCCAATGCAGGATAATAGATAGTACTAACTGCGGATGAGATTCTCGCATGGACAAGAAGAAATGCAGATGCATTGTGTTCTATTGTCTGCAATGTTAGTAATTCTGTTATGGCATTAATTCAACATGTCACCACAGCAGAGGAGGCATGGACGGTCTTGAAAAATCAGTACGAGACCACGAATCAGACGCGGATTCAGAATCTGGAGACTCAACTTGCAAATGAAAAGTTGTATGAGTCTGAAGTAGCAGAGAAGTTAATCACCAGGGTGAAGAATCTGTGCGATCAGATGACTGTGATTGGCATCACCATCAGCAGCGAGAATCTAGCACGAAGGTGCATATAGATTCTCCCACCAAAGTACGATGGTCTTACTACGGTGCTGAATACGCAGAACGAAATTCGCCCCTCAAATTTGAGGATTTCAGTGCGATGCTTCTGGAGGAGGAGATGCATCAAAAGACGAGGACTAGAGAAGATTTGGACTCTGGTAACCCATCTTCTTCTGATGATAGAAAGAGAAATAAGAAGATCAAGTGCTTCTATTGCAACAAGGCAGGGCACAAGCAGAATGAGTGCCACAAGAAGATTGCAGATGAGAAGAACGGAGTGAAGAAAGAGTCCAGCAACAGCGCGTAGGCAGTACCCATAGAGCTGTTCATCGCAATTGAGGAGATTTGCATGGAGGCAGTTCATGTACCTGCAGATGAACCTTGGATCATTAACAGTGGTGCATCGCGCCACATGACCAGTTAGAAGGATTGGTATACCTCTCTACAGCTGGTAGGGAATGACATCATGGTAGCAGTCAGCAATGATGCATAATGTCCAGCAAAAGGAAAAGGTACGATTGCTCTCAAGTCAGATGGAGTTGTAAAAATGTTGTTCGATGTTCTTTATGTGCCAGATATCAAGAGGAACTTGTTGTCCATTTCTACGATCACAGATCGGGACCTCAAAGTTCAATTCGATAAGAATGGTGCACAGATCCTGGATCTTCAAGGAAAGGTCATTGGTGAAGGTACACGGTGCAACAACATTTACAAACTCTCAGTTTTCAGTGCTCGAGCGGATGTGAAGAAGACTAAGCTGTGGCATGAGAGGTTTGGTCATCTAAACCTTAGTTCTTTGAAGGAGATGCATTTAAGTGGAATGATTGTAGACCTACCAAATATTTCAGATTTGCACGATGTATGTGAAGCTTGCATGATGGGCAAGTAGCATCCGTAGCCCTTTCCTAAAGAGGCTAGCAGAGCAAAAGCTTCTCTAGAGCTCGTTCACATGGACCTCTGCAGAAAGATGGAGATGGAAGCTTTGGGTGGTTCCTCCTACTTCATGACACT
Organism: Dipteris shenzhenensis; assembly: GCF_047967505.1. Classification (NCBI taxonomy): domain Eukaryota; kingdom Viridiplantae; phylum Streptophyta; class Polypodiopsida; order Gleicheniales; family Dipteridaceae; genus Dipteris; species Dipteris shenzhenensis. Next base: position 19,955,570 of record NC_141601.1, read on the forward strand.
GATCGATGACTACAGTAGAAGGATATGGATATACTTCCTGAAGATAAAAGACGAGGCTTTCAGTAGGTTCAAGGAATGGCATGTAATGGTCGAGAAAGAATCGGGGAGGAAGGTGAAGAAATTGAGATCAGACAGAGGTGGAGAGCTCACATCGAGTGAATTTGAAAGTTACTGCAAAAGTCACGGAATCAAGAGGCAGAAACCCCCGCCACATACATCACAGCAAAATGGAGTAGCACAACGCAAGATGCGTGTCATCTGTGCAATGGGCCGGAGTATGATGAAAGGGAAAGATTTGCCAAAGACTTTCTGGGCTGAAGCATGTAACACTGCACATTACATCCTCAATCGTAGCTACATGAAGACTGTGAATGGGATGACTCCACTGTAAGCCTTTTGTGGTAAGAAACCTTTAGCTACACATTTCAGAGTTTTTGGATGTGACTGTTTTGTGCATGTCCCTGATGCTACTAGGACCAAATGGGAACCAAAGAGTCGGAAGTGTATTTTCTTGGGCTACAATGAAGAGGCGAAGGGTTACTGTCTCTATAACCCTGTTACCAAGAAAGTAATTGTAAGTCACGATGTGGTCTTTTCAGAACAACCGCATCACTTGGAGGAGGATGCTTCCTTCCCAGACAACCAGGACCAGGATATCCATCCAATACCACCACCAACAACAGACCGAACTCCCCCAATCGTGCTTAGGAGGATTCAAGACCTCGGGGGGGTCACTCATCATATGTAACCCTATCACGTGAGTTCCACAGAAGGATATTTTTTATTTCTAAAATTTACAAAAATAAATATACATAAGGGACTATTTAAAATAGTTTTGGAAAAAATTTACAGATTTGTATAGAAAAGGGGTACATTTTATTAATGAAAAAATTTACAGATAAGGGATTTTAAATATAGGCCTTGAACGCACGTGATATAGAGGGTTTATACATAGTGACCCCCCTGAGTTCAAGACAAAGGAGAAGATGAAGAAGAGCCTGCAGAACCACAACAGCAATGGCCATTCCCGAAGTGGGTAAAGTAGCTTTTGGACGGCAGAGAACCTCCAACAATTGAGGAGGAACCATCGAACATCGCCGGTCCAAGAGATTAGAGGGGCAAAGAAGGGTGCAGGAACACTTGGTCAACTATGCTTTGATGACAAAAGTGATCCATGCTGATGAACCCGTGTCTTGAAGAGGCACAAGGCGATGATAGGTGGATGGAGGCTATGCAGTCAGAGTATGGCTCCATAATGAAGAACAACGCTTGGGACCTTGTGGATCGACCACCAAAGCGCAAGGTAATCGGTACCAAGTGGGTGTACAAGATCACAAGTACAAGTCCGATGGCACGTTGGATAAATACAAGGCTCAGCTTGTGGCAAAAGGATTTGCACAGCTACCCAAGGAAGTTGGCGCATGTTTCAGATGGATGTAAAATCCACCTTTCTAAATGGAGATCTCAAGGAGGAGGTATACGTGGAAGAACAACCAGGTTTTGAAATCCCCGGTTCAGAAGGTAAAGTCTACAAACTAAAGGCACTTTATGGGCTGAAACAGGCCCCACGAGCGTGGTACCAGTGAATTGACGCCTACTTTCTGCAAAACGGGTTCAGGAGGAGCCCATCTAATGAAAATTTGTATATCTTCAGAGAAGGAGGCAGGTGTATAATCGTGGTCCTTTATGTGGACGACCTTGTCATAACAGGGAACCATGAAGAGAAGATCTCGCAGACGAAGCATTTGCTAGGAAGAGAGTTTGAAATGACAGACCTCAGATTGATGCATTTTTATTTGGGAATTGAAGTTTGGCAGGAGCCGAAACAGATCTTTATTTCACAACTGAAATATGCTGGAGAGATACTGAAAGCATTTGGCATGGTTGAGTGCAAAACAGTTGGTACCCCTATGGAGGTTGATGCAAAGCTCTCAAATGAGGATTCATCACCACTGGTGGATGAAGCGAAGTACAGAAGTCTTGTGGGCAACTTGATCTACCTGTGCAACAGACGGCCGAACATCAACTTTGTGACTGGTGTACTAAGCAGGTTTTCCAATAAGCCCTGGGAGAACCATTGGAGGGCAGGGATGCGGGTGCTGAAATACATCAAAGGCACACTTGATAATGGCATCGCCTATACCAAGGGCAACATCTGAACCAGATTCCATGACTCAGTTGGGGCAGGAGATGTGGACACTAGGAGATCAGTGACAGGGTACTGTTTCTCACTTGGATCTGGAGTTGTGTCATGGGTCAGCAAGAAGCAACCCACAGGTTCTCTTTCTTATACTGAGGCCGAGTACAAATCTGCATGCTTTGCTTCTTGCAAGGCAGTGTGGTTGAGGAGGACTTTAGGGGACATGGGTGCAGTGCAGAACAAGCCTACGCAGTTATCATGTGACAATCAGAGTTGCATGGCGATTGCAAAGAACACGGTGTTCCACGCTCGCACAAAACACATTGAGATTCAATATCACTTTGTACGTGAGCTGATCATGGATGGAGTGGTCGACTTGGTGTACTGTTCGACTTCAGAGAATGCTACGGACATCTTCACGAAGGCTCTTGGAAGAGACCTACTAGAGAGGCATCTTCATCGACTTGGCATTGGGCCGAAAAAGTAAGTTCACTTGCGGGTGGACATTGAGGGGGGGTGTTAGATATCAATGCTCCACTCTCGTGTAACTACGCGGGAACCAGCTAACTGTACTTGTAAGCCCCCCATATGAGGAGAAGGCATCTGAGTATCTCGGTTATCCGGTAGGTCCTTGTTTGGACACCAGATGGGGGCCATGTGTGGCCTGATGGCTGGACGGCTTCAGATAGAGTTGGCACACCACGAACTAGGCTACATGCAAGTGCGGGAAGGCATCCCTTGACTGACTGCACTGAGGGTAGATGGAGCATTTCTTTGGGCAGCCCACTCTACCCGTTTGGAGCCTCAGATGATCTCGGATGGCTGTGGGCCAAACGGGGACCGTAGGTTAGTTGCTTTGTTTGGTGCACCGATTCTATCGTATGGTCGGTGGCCTATTTCAAGACCCCAGTCGACCATTTTGGGTGGACTGGGTCGGCCACCCAATTGAGCCTAACTGACTACAACTGGTGGCTATATAAGAGCAAGTCGTGAAGCCCATTTCATCGCTGGCTACAACAACCTTGATTCCTTAGCATTCAGCCTCCGTCTTCTACTGTTTCCAGCATGCCATCGAAGCTTCTTTCACAGGAGCACACGGCTGGGAGGCAGTATCAATTCTACAATAATTAAATTTTTGATTCTCCATACTATCTTGTTTTCTCTCTTGCGTATGAGATCCTGTTATTTGTTGAGCTCAGACGTTGTATTATTTTCTTACAGATGACATTGAAGATAGTATGGTGTGGACATGCTATGATTTATCTTTAGTTTATACACCACATCTTCAATTAGTTCATTTCTAAATGAGGTTCCTCCATCATTGAGAATTTCTAAAGAACAACCAAAGCGTGAACAAATTTGGTCAAAGAGAAATTTTGCAACTGTGCTTGCCTTGTTGTTGATTGTGGCCTTGGCCTCTTCCCACCAAGTCACATAATCTATGGCTACCAACAAATTATGCTTGCCTTGAGATGAGCTAAGGATTGGTCCCACAAAGTCCAACCCCTACTTCTCAAAAGCTACATATGCTAGAATAGAATTCAAATGCCTAGGGATCAGCTGTCACCTTCCAAACTTTTGGCACACTACAAAACTTTGACACCATTCATATACATCCTTATGGAGGCATGATAAAAGTAACATGCATTAAGAATTCTCGTAGATGTGCTTGCTGAAACAAAACAACCAAAGCATTCATGACCCATTTCTAGGATTCTTCTAGTTTCCATGGGATGGGGACCACCCAATAGAGCAACTTATCTTTTCCCAATTTATAAAGAATGTCATCAACAATAGTATCAAGACTTATTCAAACAAATATGCCCCAACAAAGCTACTTTTTTTTGAGCCAAATGCAACTTTCTAGGATTTAGACACCCTTTTCCTTTAACTTCTCCATGGGATCTATACACCAAGAATAAATGCAAAAATCATCCAAAACCCCCCTTATGAATTTTCCCAAATAAGCCCCAAACACTTGACTCATGAACCTTTGAAATGTAGCTCGTGCATTGGTCAAACCAAAAGGCATCATTCTATAAGAAAAGACTCCCCAAGGTGTGATAAATAACGTCTTCTTTTGATCTTCCTCTAGAATGCAAATTTGAAAGTACCTAGAATACCCATCACATACAAAATATATCTCATGCGTGCTACTTGGTCTAGTATTTCATCTTGGAATGGCAAAGGAAAATAATCCCTCTTGGTGCATGAATTAAAAGGAAAAAATTCCACACCAACCCACCACTTATTTCCTTTCTTTGGTATGACAACTACAGGAGATATCCATTCTATATCATCAACAAGAAATATTAATCTAGCCTCGAGTAGTAGTGTTACATCTTTCTTTAGGTCCTATTGGCTCTTTCCCACAATGGTTGTGAACTATAGAGGGGGTCTTTTGGTGGTTGAGGTGGGCTCTTTCTTCACATCCTCTTTAGTGATGGCATTGTTTCCGAGCATCCATATTGATATGGTGTACCATGAATCATTTGGCTAGTTGGTATACAGGTATGACACTTGTGTGTGTATATTATGAGAGATATTATTTTAACACATTCTTTGAGAGTGTGGAATGCAAGTGTGCAGCACAATTAATCATGCAATTGACTATGTGTCTAAGAAAAAGTGTGTGAGTGCACGTGACCTAATAACTAGGTAGGGACTAACTATATGATTTTTTTGTTTTTGCTAGGATTTCAAAGGGCAATTAGGACTCAGGCATCACTTCTAATCCCTAGGTTGAAATTGGTTGATGCTACCTATATGTGCATCTTGAAGACATACATTTGCAAGTGAGTACTCGTGATAAAATCTAATACTAAGGAAGAATTGGGGTTCCCAAATCTTTATTATTGTCAGGGATGGCTTACGTATTGATGTAGTAGCACTTTAGTCGGCTCCCATTTATGGTTTTGTTGAATTGGACTCCATCCAATGTTTCTAGTAGCACAGCTCTGATGGGATTCATTTTTCTTACTCGATAAGGTCCTTGACCTAGATACTTGAGTTTCCCCTTATGGACTTTGGCATTTTATAGTAAGACCAGGTCGCCTTCGTACACCTTTGGAATTTCTAGGAGGATGCAATTCTATGATGATTTTTATTTTGTCCATATTGTCAATTTGGCAATCCCATGTTGAGAAACAATATGTCCCAAAACAACTCTGTTGTGACCATGAACTGGCATTTTTGTTGGATTTAGGGAGATGCCATACTCCCTGCATTTGATTAGAATTGCTAAGACATTTTAAGTGGTCTTTTTTCTTCGAGTGTATGCAAAAATCATCCAAGGACACCTATAGGAATGTATTCAGAAATGACTTGAAAGCGGTGAACATGACTCGTTGGAATGTGGCTGGGGCATTATAAAGGCCAAATGGCATGACTCTATAGGAAAAATTTCCCCATTCTGTAGAAAATGTTATTTTTGATTGATCAACCGGAGCAATTAGCACTTGATCATAGACACTAAAGCCATCCAGGAATTTGTATATCTCTGATCCAGCCAACTTTTCTAACAATATTTTTGTTAAGGGTAGGGGATAGTGATCCCTGATTGTGGCAAATTCACATTATTTAAGTTAACACATATTCGTAGCTTCTTGTTGTGTTTAGGCACGATAATGATGGGTGAAACCCAATCAGTGTGCTCTATCTCATAGATGAATCCTGTATCTAAGAGTTTTTCCAGTTTTTCATAGACCATGGTGCATATTTTGGATTTGTTTGATAAGTTCCACAGTGCTTTTACCATTGTTTTCTCTCCTTGTGTGAGTTGTTTCCCAATGAATACCAATTTCTCTTCCTCCCCTTCAAGGACGAGGATTATTGTGTGAGTTTTGGCTGGTCCCTCATAGATTGGAGTCTCTCCAATGTTATCAATTTCTTGCACTTCAAATGCTCTTACTGGCCTTGGAATGGCTATGGGACCACTACCACTTCTGTAGTTCTTTAAGTACTCTGGCACTTCTCGAAGATCAACCTCTGATGGTGTTGAACTAGCCGTGCATGGGCTATGGGCACTGGGTGGCATAGTATTATTAATCAATTTTGAGTATCTTGTGGTATTCCTTTTTTTGAAGTCTCATTATCAAGCTTCATCCACACATGTGGCTTAAACTTTTGAAACTTCTTACATAGGGAATTGTGGGGTAACTTTTCCACTGGCAAAGTATTCCCAAGTAATGGTTCATTTGATGTGCATACTCTTTCAAGTCCATCAGGGGTTTGTTCAAGATTAAGAGGAGGTGCCTCACATTTTGGGGAGAGGGCTTGGTAAGATACAACTTGATGATCCCACTTTGGACTCATTTGATCTCCTTAAAGTGGTCGTCGGCCTTAGCTTTGTGGCAATGTCCTCCTTCAACTTTCTTGTGGGATCTTTTGCTATTATTCAACTTTGGAGTTTCAACTTTTGGAAGTTCGGCCACCATTAGGACATGGAGAATGGCTAAATCATTGTCAAAGTTATGGTCTTCAAATTGAGCATTTTCAACCTCTGTTTCAATGTCCCAAGGAAAATTTGAGTCCTTATTGGAATGGGTAGCTTCTTCAAGGTTACTATTTCAAGGTCAACCATAAAGAATGTAACCTCTAGATCAGAAGAACTTTGACAATTGGGGAGTTGGGGATGCTGCCATAGAGCCCCTTCTGGCTAGACTAAAGGTTGCCACTAAATTGGTTCATCATGTGCAAATGGATGATTTACCTGCATGACCTTAGCATCAATTTGTGAGAAGATGGGATCTAGTATATGGAAGTTGTCAATGGTCGCCAATGCTTGGATACAACTGTTGATTTTGGTTTGTGTATCTCTTGCTTAGGCATTCTATTACAGGGGTGATTATTTTCTTGAGATCATCGTTGAAGAACTTTCATTCGATGCTCTAAGCACAATGGATTTTATTGATCGTGTTCCACATCGACTCTTATTGTGGTGTCATGATTTTCGATTTTCAGTCTATCAAATTTTCTTAATACCCCTTGAATGCATGTACTATATGGGGTTTTTACATCGTGCCCCCCCCGGAGACCATTGAATCTCTCAATATTTTAGGACTCATGAGCATCTTTTGATGGGACACCTGTCACGATTAGCCAAAAAGGACATGAATGGTGGGGAAAGGAATCTATAGGCACCAATTGTAAATGGGCAAAGGAGGGTGACAAAATCTCTATAAAAAGAGCCATCTTCTCCCTTTTTCGACATGTCTTCCACCACTAGGTGTCATGCTAATGTTGCTCTAGTCTCCTCAAGCTTGTTCCATGAGCCTTCTCTCTCCCTCTTGTAGATATCCTCTTATGTAGGCTATTGATCTCATCTCTCTCTCTCTTTCTTTGAGTAGTGTTGGAGCTCCCACTCGCTCTTGTATGCATGAAACATCTAGGCTTCTCCCTTGTGTTTGTAGTATTATGAGTTGCATTTGAGTAGAGTCTCATTCTATTGTAATGAAGGTCAATTCAAGTTCTCTCTCTTGAGTGTCTCTCCTCTTTTTCCCATTTCTTTGTTCTTGTTTCTCTTCCAAAATTTAAAAAATTGCTTCATATTTAGTTGCTCATTATAAATACATGGTTTATCTATTTCTTGAGCCAAAAAAGGAAGCTCTTCCTTCCCTCTTAGGTGACCTCTATGGGACTTGGATTGTTGATAAAGTCTGAGCATGGAGGAAGTATTCTCCCAAGACAACATCAGTAGGAGTAGGTGTTTTTCATGACTATTTGACCCTTTAGTTTTTCTTATAACTTTCTACTCGATGCTCTGATTTTGACAGAATTTATATTAGCACAAATCTTCTTCAAGGATCATCATTATATATATTTAGTTTTTGTATCTAATTTCCAAATCATAAAGTTATGAGTCTTTGTGTGTGACTCTTTCATTTTACTCAGGGGGTTCACTATGTATAAACCCTCTATATCACGTGCATTCAAGGCCTATTTTTAAAGTCCCTTATCTGTAAATTTTTCATTACTACAGTGTACCCCTTATCTATACAAATCTGTAGATTTTTTCCAAAAATAATTTAAATAGTCCCTTATGTATATTTAAAAATTATCCTTCTGTTGAACTCACGTGATAGGGTTACATTATTATGAGTGACCCCCTGAGTAATTTTAAGACAAGTTTTACCCTCTTCTAGTAAAATGTCCATAACTTTTCAACCACTTCTTTGTCTCTTACAAAACTTATATCAATGTGAAGCCAATTTCAAAATGTATCTCTAAAGGTACCTAAATATCATGTATTTGTTAAAAGTTATAGGCCTCTATGTTGTCTGATTATAGTTTGTATAGTGTTTTGAGCTACTTGTAGAGGTATCTATGAAGGAGGTGTGATGTTTCCCGGAACCTAGCCATCCGACCAAATCAGCCCCTTCAAAACCCTTGATATATATAACTTCATGTCATATTGAGCCACAAGATCTTGTTTCAATAACATATCACTCTTCTCTTTGACATAGACCAGCTTGTGTTAGCCAATGAACCTTCCCTTCTCCCTATGCTAGACTACAACATTACTTGGGATGTTACCATATTCATTCTCATGTAAAGGAGGAAGGGGGAGAATGTTCTATATGGTATATTAGCATGAAAGCTTCTATTTCATTTTTTCTTTCCTAGTAATCAAGATCCTTGTCTCTAATTTTGGAAGAACTAGGAAGCTAAGAGGTGCATGAAGTTTTATTACCCCCAACTTCATGTCACATATTTTGGTGGAGACGTGAGGTACATTTGGTATTGGATTCATCCCACCTTACTAAACAGTCTTGGGTGTAGTGGGATGTGTTATGACTAGTATAGCATGTGTTTTTGTATGTGATAGGGAGTATGCCTTGAAGAAATCCATTAGAAGAGATTACATCCTCTTTAAGAGAATTAGAATATTTGGAGTGAGATTGTCAAGCCATTCACACTATCCTCATGATTATATCCTTTATATTTGCATTCTTGAATATGTTGGTGAATCAACAACTCTGTTAAGCACAATGATAGATTTGGGTTTTAATCATGCATTGGCAGCTTGGTGTAAAGAAGAGTTGAGTCTTTGGGTGGCTTGTCACTATAAGGGTGGAGTGGTTATTCTTAATGATTTCAACTTCTTTTGTTATGCAAATGATGAAGAGTAGAATATCTTGAAGCTATTATGTGCCAACATATATATAGATTTTTGAGTGCAAGCCCATGGATGATCTTGATGAAATCCATCTTTGGAGATACTATGGCAATCACTTTTGCATTAGGAAGGTAGGCATGAGGTAGAGAGACTCAGTCTAGATGGAGAGCAAGCCTTCTAGGGTAAAGCCAACAGTATGTAATGATGCGACTACTTCCTTGGAGTTTGCCTTGATAAATTTTGGAATGGAATTCTTAAAAGTGGGCTAGATCTAAAGGGTATCACCTCCATAAAGAGCTACACTCTTATTTTCATCAAATCGATGTTGAACTTGCCAAGCGCTAACCACATATATGCATGTCTATGTAGAGCATGCTTTCAACTATAGGGAGGAATGGGCATGAAAGTTTGGACACTGAAAGGAATATCTGCATAATGCTTTTAAGAACTATTGGGTGAGAACCAAACTTCTTTGGGTAAATCTCAGGATTTCATCCAACTTGTTGCTCAAGCTCAGAAGCAAAAAAGTTATAAGTAGAAGGGGAAGATAGCAACTTACCAAGATGACTGCGGACATGTTTTCTCTTATACCTTTTGCTATCTTCATAATCATTCCCATTATTGAATTTCTACTTTTGATATTTGTGAAAGAGTTTCTCAACATGCTTCCTTCCACTTTTCAAGACAAGATGTAAAGTTGAACTTCACAAAAAATGGTTACAACCAATCATTAGTCCATCGCTTGGCAAAATTTTCTCGTGGAACTAGGAATATCATACGGGTTGGAAACAGAGTTATTCCAATATTGAAGAGGATTTTCCTTTTTGGGTTTTGAATTGTTGTGAATTTCTTTAAGCCTAAGATCTATTTAATACCGAATATATTGCATATGGTTAAAGTTCTTGATTTATAACTTATGTATTTCTTAATGGAATTTGACAAACTTTGTGTCTAAACTAATCTATACATTTTGAACTTGGATTTGAGATAAATTAGCATTTTGAATAAGACCATTTAACTATTGCAAATGCTATAATGCCTATGAAGCATGAAATTTGGATAGTATAGGATATCCAAAAATTTTTGAAAACATCAAATAATTGTTCTACACATATGGAAGCAATTTTTTATTTAAAGGCTCCCCGCAATCAGTAAGCATCACATAGTCTAGCCCTGGAACAAACCTATAAGGCAATCTAGACACTCTAGATGATCTTCTTAAGGGCATTTCAGCTTGCTGTCCCACTACATATCAGACACATTTGGCTCATCATTTCCACCAATAGATGATCCATCATCTACCCTTGATTGTATACTTGTGGGAGTACTTGATGGTACCATTTCTTGCACATTTCGTGCATGGACAACTTGCTGTCTATCAACATATGCAAGTGGATTCACGTCCTGGAAAGTGATTGTCCTAATTTCCACATCCCTCATGGGTGCCTTATGCATCTTCTTCTCATTGAAGACTACATCATGGCTATGTATGATCTTCTTTGCTTCTGGATCCCAGAGATGATAGCCCCTCTCTCCATTTCACCATAACCCATAAAGATGCATTTCCTAGACTTAGGATCTAGCTTCTTTCGAAGCTCTTTTGGCACATGTGCATATGCCTCACACCCAAATATACGCAAATGAGAGTAAGAGGGCTTCTTGCCACTCCATGCCTCTTTAGAAATCCCACCATCCAAACTCTTACTAGGTGATCTATTGATCACATGCACTGCAGTCTTCATTGCCTCAGCCCAAAAACCACCAGAAAGACTTGCATTGGAAAGCATGCATTGTAACCTCTCTTGAATGGTACGATTCATATTTTCTGCAACTGGATTTTGCTCTGGAGTACAAGGGGATGTGAGATCCCTCTTAATCCCACGTGTATCACAGAAATGCTGAAAGTCAAGAGAGAGACACTCTCCACCATTGTCAGCTCGTAGGCTTTTTAAGCGTTCTACCTGACTGATTCTCAATAGCAATTTTTGAAATACCTAGAACACATCACTCTTCGGAGCTATGGCATAAGCCCACACTTTCCTAGTTGCATCATCAATGAATGTCACATAGTATTCAGCCCCGCCTAATGACCATGTAGGAATGGGACCACGTACATCTAAATGCACCAAATCAAGCTTTTCAAACTCTTTCTTTCCTCTTCTTTTATGGGCTGATTTATTCTGCTTCCCATAGAGACAGTGCTCACAAAATTCAAAATCAGAGAAACTCAAATGCGGTACATAACCCAAATAGCATAAGAGTTTCATCCCATTTTGGCTCATATGGCCCAACCGGCAATGCCATAAAGAAGTTCTTGGTTGCTCGGTTATTGAAACAACATGATCAAATACCCCTGATATATGTAAGGGATACAAAGTCCCACACTTGTCACCCCTAGCCAAAAGCATAGAGCCCTTCTGAATTTTCCAACTCTGAAAGCCAAAAGTGGTATGAAAACTAGCATCATCTAGTTGACCCACTGAAATAACACTCTTGGTCAACTTAGGCACATGTCTCACATGTTTCAAAACAAATGCAGACCCATTTGCAAAAGAAAACTTTATGTCACCTGCTCCCACTATGTCACATACATAGTCATTTCCAAGATGCACACAACCTATCTTTCCATTGTCATAAGTGGAGAACCATTCCCTATGGGGAGTAACATGGAATGAAGCACCAAAATCCAAAATCCAATCCTGAGAAGATGCATCATCCGAAGTGGTAAGCAACTTTGCATATAAACTAGACATGAAGAAAATGTCATTGTCACTATCATGTGTGACTGCATTGATCTCCTCGATCTTCACTTTTCCTTTGTCCTCCCTTGGACTCTCTTCCTTCTTATTTGCACCCCAATTTGCATTCTTTTTCTTATCCTTTTGCTCTCTTTTCAGCTTGTTGCAATCCTTTTTCATATGGCCCTTCTTGCCATAGTGGTAACACTCAATGTTTCGTTCCTTGGATTTGCTACGAGACTTCCCTCTTTCTTGGGACTTCCCCTAAACTGTGATCTGCCCCTTTGCACATTTAAGGCTGCATCCTACTTGTTGCCATCCATAGACTTCCGCCTAATCTCTTCGACCAACAAGCTACCCACAACATCATCAAATTTCAGTACTCCACCAGGTGCAGAGTTACTGACAGCTGTATGGAAGGTATCCCATGAGGATGGCAATGAACATATGAGAAATATTGCCTTAGTCTCCGCATCAAAATTCATCTTTTGAGCGGGAAGCTGGCTGAAAATAATATTGAATTCATTCAAGTGAGAAGCAATGGAGACCCCTTCCTTCATCTACAGCTCAAACAACTTCTTTATGAGGTAAAATTTATTAGAGGCAGTTTCCTTCTCATAAGTGTCACACAGTTTCTTCCACAAATCCTTCGTAGTTTGCTCATTTACTACTGTGAACTAAAATGACTCTGCAAGATGAAGTCTAATAGTAGACTTTGCTAATGCATCCAACTCATTCCAATCATCCTTAGACATATATGCAGGCTTAGCTTCAATCCCTGCCAAGGGTTTAATCTACTTCTTTTGAATAAGCACATCCATTATTTGTTCTTTCCACAAAGAAAAGTTTGTCCCATCAAACTTTTTAATGTTGAAAAACTCCTTTTCAAACATGGAAGAGGATGCCATGATGTAAATGAAACAAAATCCCAAATGCTAGTGCCTGCAAGAGAGAATCACACCAAATACCAGGTGCACCCAAATTTGTATGCCACAATAGAGTGAAATGTCACCAAAACTCAAAGCTCAAAGCATCAAAAGATACAGCTGACTCATGTGCATGTACTATGAATCCATATGAGCAAATCTGGCCCAAAAAAAAATGCTAGCTGCAATGGCAATCCAAAATGCCAATAAGTGCCAAATGGCTCAAGCATAAACACCATCCATGGACATATGCATCAATAATATCTCATCCAAGAGAGCATAACACTATCAGTGCATCACCTGCAATGTGTCAAAGCTGTCCCCCAGCATAAAATAGCATTCATGTGCAAAACATCCATAAAAATAGCATCCCACAAGGCAAGGCCTATCAGTGCATCCAATAAGGACTGCAATGCATCCAAATGGCCTATAAATCATCCACTGCAACCCAATGGATACCATGAATGAGCGCACATGGCTGAACTGCAACCAGAGTGATCTGCATAAGGTATGCTCAAGAATTCATGGTCGCACGGCAATGACCGCTACTGAAAATAGAACCTGGGATGCCTCAAAACATGGGTGCCATTGCATAATTGGACGAGTCAGTAAGAAAATCTGCAAATATCTCTCTTCTGCTAGAACTCCAAAATCCCAACCGATGAGTGAGAAATGGGAGTCAACACTTATCCACTGCCATGTGGCATAAATCTAAGGTTTCAAAACCTTAGAATGAAAAATGCATAACAAAGAGACGAAATCCAATACACAGAGATCTATAACTTTGAAAATACTCCACCGAATCATGCAAAAACTAACAGGCAGGGGTTTTTGGGCGTCTGGAACGCAATGGGACAGACGGTTTTGGAAACTGTGGTCTCAATCACTGGGTCCAACACATGGACTAAAAAACGTTTTTGGAAACAAAACTATTTGTAAACTCCACCAGAGTGTAAATGATGAGAAACATAAAATTTTTACGACCTCTTGAGTCCACTAGAACTGACAGATCTGCAAATGGTTGCTCCAAACTTGAATTCCAACACCCGGCCAGAAAAACGTAGGAACTGACAAAGTGAGTCAGAAATCCAATGAAATGATCCCAAATTCAAGAATAAAGGTGTTTCCAAGCTCCTGAAGTGAAATGGATACCAAAAGCAAGCAATAGTTGTCTCTACAAGTCAATACGGAGTCTCTCTCATCGAATGGAACAGGGAAAAGCTTTAAAAACGACTTTTACTTTGAAAACACTTAATAGGCTCTCAAAACCACTTTGCAAAACCAAAGTGACTTTCCAAAGGTTCCTTCAAGGTCTCTGCACACTCAGATGCAAGTAAAATCACCCACAAAGCTTCCCACAGAGCTTCTCCTTCCTCCTACAGAGTTACTGAGCTTCCAAGCATTCACGCACGCTCAGCTAGATCACCCAGGCTCTAATACCAGTTGAGAGTGCTCTCAACAGAAGCGGAACGGAAGAGGGAGAGAGAGAAACAGAGAGCCACACACGTTTTTGGTGGGTGCAAAACACCCTAATCTTCTTTTTCATTCATTTATATATGTGTTTGAGTATTGTACATAACCGGGGTAAAGGCACAGTGACCTTTAACCCCCACACTATCATAGGTTAAAAAAATGGACAAACGCTTTGTTAGCACTAACTCCATAGGAGGGAGTGCTTTAGTGGACGTTTGATTGTCCGTTTGGGAAATTTCCATGTGTATTCTTGTTAAGATTTTAAAGTTTAAAAATTCTTGTACTAGGTTAATGGACCTGGATGTCCTTTCTCTCCTCCCTCGTCCCCTGGTTCTCCACGATCCATTCTTTCCTGGTGCTAATGGTTTGCTCGACAGAATCGATGACTTCAAAAAGATCCATGGAATTGGAAGGAGAAAGGTAATGAGAGCAAAGTGGAAGAAGTGTTTTGCTGTTAGGCTGTGGGCAAGATGGAAGGAGTAAGCTTGAGGAGAGAACGGAGGTAATGAGAGCAAAGTGGAAGAAGTGTTTGGCTATAAAGCTATGGGTGAGATGTAGAAAGTTAGAAACCCTATGTATCACGTGCGTTCAAGGGGTATTTAAAAAACCCCTCAACTAAAATTTTCGCCCCAAAAAAAACACCCATATTTACTTATGAACTAAGTGATTTTTTTCTAAAGTTGAATTAAAAAACCCCTCCTTTTATTGTAAACCTGTTGAAAATTTCCAAAAAGTTAAATTAAAACACCCCTCCTTTTGAATGCAGGTGGTACACTAAAATTTAATAAGGTGAACCACCTGAGCATGTTTGTGTGTGAGTGTGTGCGCGCATGCACATCCGCATGCACACATGAGAGAGAGAGAGAGAGAGAGAGAGAGAGAGCTAGCGACACACATGTGAATAACTGAATGCCAATATTTGATACTATAGAAGAGGGAATGAAATTTTGAATAGATTTGAATTTCCAAAAGCCTAATGTGGGAAGTTTTAAAGTATAGATAATAAGCATTGCTAGTTAGCATTGTCACTAGCCACGCTTTTTAGTGTATGCTTACACTCAAAAACTTGATTGTAAAGTCTTCTCTTGTTTTTTTTCGATGCATCTTAAATGCCACAAACTAAGAATCTTGAATGTAGAAATGCTCTCAAATGTTTTGTATAAGAACCACCATCTTTTATAGTTACACATGATTTTTATGTTGTACAATAACTTAAAGATAAGATGACTCCAAATTCAATGAAAGCATGTACAAAGGCAAGCCATATGGCCAATTGCAATAATGAAATCTTGCTATCATTGTAGGAAGGATAAAAGTAAAATCATTTATGGAGCTAAAGCATTATGCCTTACTCATGACTAGTCATGTTATGGAAATCCTACACAATGTCGTAGTAAATCGAGTCATGTTATGGAAATCGTACGCAAGGTCCTAGTAAAAATAAGTGCGAAAAATAGAACTTCATATGTATGGTCTATTTTGGAAACATTATTAATCCTTCGATTTTGTTTAAGAACCACTCTTTAAAAAATAGTTAAATGCTTTCTCATTTGGGCATAAAAAATCTTCTTTTTTAAAGGATTGGCACATTAATGATGTAGCTTTCTTGCAAAACAAATATTTTCATCTTTCTCCACTCATATATTGGCTTTTGTTCCTCCGCCCTCCCCCGCCCTTCTCTCTCTCTCTCTCTCTCTCTCTCTCACAGACACACACACACACACATTAGTGCATAGCTCCATTTCTGATCAAAGCGTATCCAGTTCTCTTAGCATCCCATTCTCGAAATCCGCTGACAGTTCTTCCAGCGACTTGCCCTTCGTCTCAGGAATGCAGAAATACGTAACTCCCAAACCCAGGAAATTTAGAAAAGATAGCATCAGAAAGGCACCTCCCGGTCCAATTCCGCGCGGATACCCCTGTTTCGCGTACAAGAATCCGAAGGTTCCCACCACCGCACCCAATTTCCCCGAGGCTGCGGACAATCCGTAGCAGGTAGAACGCTGCATAGCCGGAAAGAGCTCTGCCGGGACGATGAACGTAGTGGTGTTGGGCCCGAAATTGCAGAAGAAGAAGATAACTGAGTAGAGGATCAGGAAAATAGTGTGATGACCTCCCGTGTACATATCACTGGAGCTGGGATCCTTATGGCCCCGGAGCTTGGAGAAGGAGAGCCCGACAATCAGAGTGAACGTTGCCACAAAGAAGAAACCTTGCAATTGTATTGCGCGACGCCCAAGCTTTTCGACCGTGGCGACGGCGACCCAATATCCGGGCACGGTGGCACACAGAGCTATGAGCGCCAGACTTCCAGAGACCTTGAAAACCTCCTCCACTGCGCTCATTTTCTCCCTGGGAGGAAGCCAACCCACATCCGTGAGAACTTCCGACTGGAACAAAGTCTGGCTGTAAAACGTAACGTCCAAGAGGAACCATGTTATGCATGTTCCAAACAGCTGCCACCCAAATCTTCTTTTGAACTCCCCGGAGAAGATTGCTTTCCTTTGCCTATAATCCCACCTCCCAATCCTCGGTGCAATCATCCCCGGCGTCTCCTCCAGAAGACTTTCCATGTCCATCGTTGCTTTCAATACATCTCCCCTCACTAGTGCAGTGAAGCGTGCAGTCTCCGGCAGCCTTAACCGGAAATACAAAGTCAGCAGCGCAGGGAGAGCGCCGATCATGAGTATTATCCTCCATAACAAGTCTGATGGATCTTTTGCACCGTCCGACAACCCCGGACTCGAGTGGACGTAATGGTGAAAAGCCGATGACACTATGATGCCAACGGTAGCCCCGAACAAAATCCCAAACCCTTGCAGAGCGAAAACCGACGCAATGAACATACCTCGACTTCTCACGTTGGAGTATTCTGACATTATCGTAGCCGAGAGAGGGTAATCTCCCCCAATACCAAATCCAAGCCAGAAGCGGAAAAAACACAGCGTGGTTATGACGGATCTCGAGGTTCTGCTAAATGAAAGGCCACTTCCTATTGAGCAGAAAATCATCAACACCAGAGTCACCCCGTAGACCTTTCTCCTTCCCAATTTGTCTCCCATGACGCCGAAGAACATTGCTCCAAGAAACGTCCCAGATAACGCAGTGGCATTGACTGCTAGCTGCACGTTGAAGGGAAGCAGTCCTGGCGAAGGATTGGATGCGTTGCTTGGATAGTAGATCCGCCCCAGCAGCCTTGTGACGATGGATATGCAGAAGAGATCGTAAGCGTCTGTGAAAAATCCGCAGCCAGCAACAAGAATGGTGGTGAAATGAAACCATTGGGTTCTGGCTGTGTCAAGAATTTCCAAGATCTCTACTTTCCGCAAAGGGAAAGCATCGCTGGGGGTGGAGCTGCTACCAGAGAAGCTCAAGGGCCTTCTAGTGCTGGTGGTAGTCAGGGTAATTACTGAGGCGGTCCTCATATTGGTGTAAAGTACTCCTGACGAGACAGGGATCAACGCCAATATATATGGCGAGGGTAAGAACTCAGGTACGTGAAAGAAAGCAAGCCAAACGAGCTAGCAGGCTGCGCGATACTGATTGCCGTCAAATCTGGGCAGGGGGAACACCGGCACACTCTACTCACACGGGAGCGAGAATTCCAACGCTGCTACTCTAATGCAGACAGAATGGAGGGGCAGGTGCTAGGGGGTGGAGCTGGGCCGGCAGGAGTCGTGAGAATTGCTGGAGGAGGGAGGCATCGAGAGGAGGTGCTCAACGAGGGATACGATGGACGGGAAAGCTTGACGGCGGCAATATCTAATTGAGTATGGAGTGAAGGAGTGAAGGATGGGACGCTTGACGACGTCGGACCATGGATGGAGTGAAGGAGTCACGTAAACAGACAACATATAAAACTCTAATAAGTCCTTAATAAGGCAATATCTAATTGAGTATAAAACCCTTTGTCTCCTTCCTTGCCCCCCTTGTCTCCCTCGCTTGGTCTCTTTCCCTTCTTTCTCTTTCCCGTAGGGGCCCCCCCTCCTTGAAACTTGAGTCTTCAACCCTCACCTTCGTGCCTCCCTCCTCCTCCTCTCTCTCTCTCTCTCTCAGTCTCCTCTCTCCTTTCCGAGAACTTTCTTGCGCATCTCCCTTCGTGACTCTCTCTCTCTCTCTCTCTCTCTCTCTCCCCCCTTATGAGGACTTGTGTCTCCCTCCTCTCTCTCCTTTTCAAGAACTTTCTTGCGCATCTCTCTTTTTCAACCTCCCCTCCTTCCCCTACATCTTTCGCTGTCACCTCTCATCTCTCAGTATCCCACATAGCATATCCTCCCTCCTCCCATCGTTTAGCACCATCACCGTTCCCCCACCCCACCTTGACCCATCCTCACCTCCTTCACCACAACTTCCTCATGCACCTCTCATCATCCCTTATGCATGACCCTTCATCATCCCTACCTCACCATCTCACACACCACTCTCAAGATAAGAGTTAATTGTCTTCAATCTTAGTTGCAATCACAATTGGAAATGAAAATGGAACTCCATTTTTCAACTTTCGGGTTACATTTTTAAAGATTACTATAACAAATGTCTCTATCGAATGTTCATTTTTCCATCTACTAATCTATGGCAATTTTCTTTAAAAGTCTCCTTCCGGTATGGCCCACTGAACTATCATATGATTTCCTTTCTCTACAACACAACATTTTATACAATACATATTCAACCAAATCTAACCCATGTGACTATACATCTTTCATCTGTCTACTAGACTATCTCATCGTAATCAACTAATTAAAGGTGTTCTATTTATCATTCTTGGATCTTGTCCACCCAAATGCTATCACTAAACACATCATTAGGTAAAATGACTCCACTTGAGTGAGAGTTTTAGTGGAACAAATGGAGTCTCTTTTCACTTTCCTCAAGCAAAAAATGAATAGGCCTGTAAATGTTAGGACATGGGTCACCAAATATTGACTCACTATTGACATTTTCTTCATTGTCACAACAAGACAAAGCACCCATAGACGCGCGCACAGACGCGTTTCATGAACTAAATAAAAAACTTACGGGTGCGTCTATTTGCGCGTCTGGAGACCCGCATCTAATTGCGCGTCTATATATCAGACTCACGCGCATATAGACACGCAGTTAGACGCATAAATAGACGCGCTTATAAACGCGTTTATAGATGCACATATAGGCGCAAGTCGAACAGACAGACGCGAATATAAACGCGTTTTTAAACGCACTGATAGACGCGCTTTAAAAAAAAAAAAAAAAAATTATAGAATTTTGTGTATGTTGTGTATGCTATATAGTTACAAGAATCCCATATCCACATTCTGTAATTCAATTCTTACAGCCAACCGCATTTTAATTACAATTCCAAATAAAATATTATAACTCCAAAACGCAAAAAAATTGAAAGCTCAAAAAGTGCTTGTATATACATATAGCACGAAGCTAAGCCACGTCATGTGGCTTCAAGTACAAAAAATAAGGAAGCTAAGCCACGTCATGTGGCTTCAAGTACAAAAAATAAGAGGAGTCTATATACAAGAGGCACGAAGCCAAGCCAGTGGCTTTAAGTACAAAAAAGAGTAGCTAGCACTACTTCTACGACTAATCCTCGCTGCCTTCCACACTCCCTTCTGCGCTCCCTTCTGCGCTCCTTTCTGTGCCTCCTTCCTCGTCTTCCTCGTCGTCTTGTGCATGGGCCTGTAAACAAGGGACAACATATATCAATGTATGAAAAATCAAATCTTTACTTATAATTTTGGCATTTGGCATTATTTAATTACTTTCAAATACCTGGGGGGCTGCTCCAGTAGCTTGGGTATACTGCTCCTCAGTAATCAACCCGTCATCATAGAAGTGCCTCCATGTATCTCCTCTGCGATGGTGGCGGTGGTAGGCTGTCTCCACTGGAGTAGGGTATCTGCCCACGATCTCAAGCTGCATGACTGCGACACACTTTGTGGAGGGATTAGTACAAAGAAACAACCAACCTCCTAATAAACTACATAAGCAATATAATTTGAGATCAATACTTACAAATTGGGCCTCCCATGATTCAACACCCCCTGCTCCGAAATGCGCGCTTCCATATTCCTCCATCTGGATCCTCCGTGCCTCCACGTGCTACAGACTGGGGTCCTCCCTCGCTGACTTCATTGCCTTCTTCCACTCACGCTTGTGAGCGGTGTGGGGCGGGCCCCTTGGTGGTTGACCTGCCTCAAGCCTAGCAAGCTCCACTAGTGCCTGCCTCTTAAGCGAAGATCTTTTATTGCTAAGTATCGTAACAATCTTTGACTTCCCCCATTTATCTGTGAATTGGCGATTGGGGGGGTTAGGATACCTAGAGCGAACACTCGCGAGGGTCTCATCAGCCAACCTCTTTGGGTGGTCTTTATAGTGGATAAAGCAATCTCTGTAATTGTTAGCAATTACAGAGCGCATGAAGGCCATGATGTCCTTCCCCCGCGCATCCATCAAGATGCCTCCTGTCTGAGTGATGTCATAATAAATCGTACCATCACCCAGAGGCACGTCTAAATCATCTGAATCATCATCCTCCTCAACGCCACATGGCCCAAAGCACTGTGCCATGCATCCGCCACCGCTCTCCCTACTACTACGCCTGCTACCCTGTCGTGTCGAGCTCGTACGCTGGCCACTCGTAGCTGGGGACTGCACGGGACTATGCTGACCACTCGTAGCTGGAGAACCGAGTCTCGACAGCTGGGGAGTACGTCGACAGCTCGCCAAGATAGAAGGACCTCCTGACAGCATGGGGGAAGGGGCATAAGACGGGATGGCAGAAGGGACATAAGACGGCATGGGGGAAGGGGCATAAGATGGTACGGGGGAAGGGGCATAAGAAGGGGCATAAGACAGCTGTGCTGACTCTGCTGGGGTGATCTCAGGCGGTGTGGGGTGGCTTGGAGTCTGTAGTGCCGACTCCTGGGGAGTGTTAAGAGTACCCGTCATATACTCGTATAACTCCGCAGGACTAGGAGGGTGCCCTAAAAGATTATATAAGTCCTTCCAAATAGATTCCCGGGGATCAGGTGAGCTAGAAGCGCTTCCTGGCCACATGTTGAACTGGAAAAGAGAAAAAAAATCTATTACTGATGAGTTGAGAAGAAAGGGGAAGAAAAGAGAGGCTTACTGTCAGAGCACATCTATAGACCCGTCTGATTTGCGCGTCTATAGATGCGTCTAACAGTGCGTCTAACAGTGCGTTTAACAGTGCATCTAACAGTGCGTTTAACAGT
The DNA here is from genome assembly GCF_047967505.1 of Dipteris shenzhenensis. Classification (NCBI taxonomy): domain Eukaryota; kingdom Viridiplantae; phylum Streptophyta; class Polypodiopsida; order Gleicheniales; family Dipteridaceae; genus Dipteris; species Dipteris shenzhenensis. Next base: position 19,977,193 of record NC_141601.1, read on the forward strand.
GCGTCTAACAGTGCGTTTAATAGTGCGTCTAACAGTGCGTTTAATAGTGCGTCTAACAGAGCGTCTGTGTGAGCGTCTATAGACACGTCTGTGTGTGTCTGCAACAAGCCAGATGCGCGGTTAGACGCGCCTGTGGACGCGCTTTTAGACGTGCCCTGAGACGCGCTCCGACAGACGAGATTTCTAAAAAGTCGAAAAGGACGTTGCGCCCGACACAAAAACGTGACACTCATACCTAGATCCTGCGCTTCCTGGATACGAGAAAGTACAAAACTGGAGAGAGCAAACTTCCAAACAAGAACAACTTCACAAAGACTTACTTGGATAAAGGTATGGAAGGTTCTTCTTTATTTTCCAAACTTGCTTCTTCTCCTTGTTCGTCCTCCTCTCCTTTAAGCTTGGAAGTAAGTGTAGGTACGGTCCCTTTCTCTTGAGTGAAAGCTTGGAAGTGTGTATGGGAGGCTCTCTCTTAAGCTTCGAATCTATGGAACTGCTAATAAAGAAGGAAGGAAGCCGCGCGCGAAGTTTAAGTAATGTAAAGAAAAGCAAAGTGAGCGGCATGTCGAAAAGTAGGTTTAAAAGCCGCGTCTATAGTCGCGTCTATTAGCACGTCTATAGGCACATCTAAATACATAGAGTAGACACGCGTTTAGATGCGCCATTAGACGCGATGTTAGACGCGACGCGGCGATAGACGCAACACAGAGTTTAAATTAAACATTTGAAGAAGAGCAAATTTGGTGGGTTGTTTGTTTGTAGGATGTCTCCATCTTCAACAAGTAGCTCCAATGAGAATGAATCCCTCCGTATCCACCATCGTGAAATGTGGTTGGAGCAAAAAATCAAATGTCTGTGTGATCGATGTCAAGGAAACATGTATCGTGCACGTAGGATTACACTCAATCCTATCTCAAAGTATGGAGAATGGGATGTGACCGTAAATAGGGTAAGGGTTTGTAAGTTAAGGTTGATTGAGATACCTATGGGTGTTCATATGTTTGAGTTATGATCCCGTTTTAATTTGATACAGGATGCAGTGCCACACCCGCACATGTTACCCTATGCCCATCGTGAGGAGGTGAAGCGTCGGCGATATGAGGTGGGATCTTTAGGAGGGACCGTTACGGATGCATGGAGTGATGGTGATAGTAGCCCTCCGCCATTACCTCATGAAGCCGTGGAGGAGGAGGTGTTTGATGATATGGTGCGGGATTTATATGTCCATCAAGGGAGGGATAATAGCATGGAGCAGGATGATCTTTTTACAGCAGCATCGACTCCACTGTTTGAGGGGTGCACATTCTCTATTCTACGTGCCTCCCTTGAGTTACTAAACTTGCAAACCATCTATGGATGGAGCAATGCAAGTTTGAATGCATTACTCAAGTAAGCTTTAAAGTCGATTTTGCAAACATGGTGAATTATGCTAGTGGGTCAATTACTCGAATGCTTTTCCTCATTTATGGTCTTCACGTGCAGGCTATTGTGTAAAATGCTTCCAAGGGAGAATAAACTACCGACCTCAAGAGATATGGCAAGGCAACATGTGACCTCTCTTGGAGGATTAGATTACAAGCGCATCCATGCATGTGTCAACAATTGCGTTTTGTTTCGTGGACTACATAAGGATGCAAGAGAGTGTCCTACTTGTGGAGAGGCAAGATATAGAGCAGATCTCAAAACCTTGGACGTGCCTCGTAAGGTATTGCGACATTTTCCCATAATCCCTCGCATCCAACATATGTTCAAGTGCAAATCTATTGCAGAGCTCATGTCATGGCATTCCTCCCATCGATCAACCGATGGCAAGTGGAGAACTCCCGCGGACTCTCCTGCGTGGAAGCATATTGAAGACACATGGCCAAGCTTCAAGGAAGAACCTAGGAGCTTGAGACTTGGATTGGGTATGGACGGTGTGAACCCATTTGGTCTCAAAAGCACGTCTTACAGTGTATGGCCAGTGGTATTGGTGAATTACAATCTTCCACCCTCTATGGCTATTAAGAAAGGACATGTCATGCTGTCCCTTCTAATTCCAGGGAAACATAAAGTCAAAAACCCTGATGTTTATTTGGAGCCTTTGATTGATGAGGTAGAGATACTTTGGAGAGGTGTCGAGGTGCATGATGGGAGCAGGCCTCCCTTGTCACAAGACTTCAATTGCAAAAAGCAGTCTTGATGTGGATGATGCATGACTTCCCAGGCTATGGCGAGTGTTCAGGTAAGCATTGCATTTTTTAATTATGAATAGGCAAAGGACGTGGCACCCTAAACCCACCTTCCACTCTTAATTGCATCTATTGTTCAGGTCTCAGTACATCGGGTTACTATGCATGTCCTGTTTGTGGTCCTTCGCTAGTTGCCTCACGGGCAGACGCATTGAATAAGGTCATCTACGAGAATCACCATCGATTTCTCCCACCTGATCATCCTAGATATGTTGCTCCTTGGAATGAAGTCCTCCCACAATCACTCACCGCAGGAGATTGGATGAGAATTTGGGACGGTTCCACCACTCCTCCACCACTTGGCATGAGCCGGTAAGGGTTTGTAACTATTGGCTAGAAGTAAAGATTGGCTATATTGGTTGAAAGTAAAGATTTCACGCTAACACTTTATTTTGTTTAGATACTCCATCTTTTATCATTTACCATATTGGTCCCAAGATCAATCACCTGCTTGATCCCATGCATATCTTCAAGAATGTGGCATCTACCATTTGGGAGCATTTGAATGGGACACGAGATTCGGTAGGCATAAGGGAGGATCTACGTACCACAGGGAGGGTGCGTGAAGCTTGGCCTCAAGAGAGACCAAATGGGCGTGTTTTTTTACCTCGTGCACCGTGGATGTTATCAAAGCTAGAGATGGCGACGGTGAAGCACGCTATTACTACAATTCGTACTCCCACTGGATGCATGAGGTGTTTGAAGGGAGCCTTTACAAAGAGCAAGAAAAGAGGTGTAGAGCAATTATATGGCTTGAAATCTCATGATTGGCACAAGATGCTCCAAGTAAGTATTTTATATGCATAATATCTTTTTCCTTTCAAATTTGTGAGTGAATAGCTATAAGCAACTAATCAACCACCTCCTCGCGGTTTCAGTTCATACTACCTACTAGCATTTCATGTAGTGCATCAAAGGACGTGAAAGATTGTATTTACAAGATGGGCGAGCTTGTGAGGTATGTGAGCTCAAAGGAAATAGATCCCACCACGCTTGAGAATGCTCGAGTTATGTCAGTGGAGGCGGTTTGTTTAGTGGAGGAGACATTTCCACGTTCTATTCTCACAAGCCAACTACATCTCATAGTACATTTGGTGGATGAGATTGCTATATGCGGTACTATACATGCACGATGGTTGTTTTTCCTGGAGTGCTTCATGAAGACGTTGAAGGGCTTCGTGAGACAAAATGCAAGACCCGAAGGTAGCATGGCCGAGGGTTGGTTGGTACAAGAGTCACTTGTATATATTTCTGAGTTTCTTGTTGATGTGGATAGCTCTCTCCCACGACTATGGAGAGATGATGAAGACCTAAGGATGACCTCTATTGTGCCTCAAGGAAAAGGACGCAACAAAGTAATAGACATGGAGTTGCATAATAGTATCAACCTCTTTTGCGTGCTTAATAGTGATGTGATGAAAAGATGGGTGACAAGATACGAGGATGCAAAGGCAAGAAGACAAGAAGAAAGGGCCCTCTTTCGTACACACCATGGATCTCGTGTGCCATACCCTTAGCATCTAAGAGCACTTCCAAAGGATACTCATGTGGATTGGCTACTTGATGAAATGGAGAAAGCAGAGAAAGACGAGGGGATGCATATCACAATGGAAGAATGGGAGTATGCTAGGGGATGCATGAGCAAGGTCGGTATATAGAATGTTATGCATAAGTTAGGAGCTTTTTATAATTTAGAGTGCTTATTTAATTGATTTTTTCTTGGTGTAGTGCACTATGTTCAATGCTATATGGTGTGAGGGCAAGCATTTTCGAACACAACGGATTGATGATAAGAGAAACACACAAGATTGCGGCGTCATTGCTAGCTTTGAGGGAGCCAATGGAGCCATGGATGATTATTGTGGCATAATCCAAGATATCATTATGCTTGACTTTCGACGCTTCTTTGTGTATGTTTTGGATGTAAAGTGGTTTAAGGATGTGGCGGAAAGAGGCCCTAATGCAACAATCAAATGCCATGCAAGTGGCTTTGTAACTATTGACTCCACAAAGTTTTGGCAAAGTAGGAAGGACACACTAGTACTACCGCAACAATGTGAACAGGTACTGTGCACACACATAAAAATACTCGCTTTTAAATATTTGATGCAAGAAAAGTAACATGATTGTATTTGTGTTTGAATTAGGTTGTCTATCAACCAATGGTGGATAATAATAGATGGTGGCATGTCATACCTATTATGCCACGTTCCAAAGTGATGTATAGTACATTTACTAATATGGAGCGTATGGAGGATGATCATGGCCATGGACGTGATGATGACCGTGATACAAGAGAGGAGGATGATCATGAGATAGGAGATATAGATATTGAGGCCATTACCCGTGAGGACGAGCCTACCATTGGAGATGCTGATTTCGATGAGCACATGAGTGGCACAAGTAGTAGTGGGTTGAATGTATTTGTAGATCTAAACACTTGTTTGGATTTTGAAGTAGATAGTTTGGCAAGGGTTGATCTCATTGAGGATGAGATTGAACCGTAGCCCCACAATTGATATTGGCAAAACTATTTTACATATTGTCTCATTCTCCTCATCTCACTTAATTCTTGTATATGTGGGCTTGCAAAAAATTATGTGCTTTGGTAATCATGGGCAATGTTTGGAAAGCAATGATGTACACCAAAATCTCACTTTCTGTATTCTCTGGAGCGCGTCTATTTACGCATCTAAATGCGCGTCTGATTCTCAGTGTAAACGCACAAATAAACGTGCAAATACACGCGTAAATAGACACGCTAATAAACGGGATGTTAGATGGGCCCGTATTTTCTCAGGTCAGACGTGCAAATAGATGCAGTGATTCACGCGCAAATAGACGAGCTTTTAGACGCGCATTTAGATGCGCCCATAATTTCTCTACTAAAGCAACACCTATAGACGCGCCCGCTATTTTGCGTGTCTACCAAGCGCGTCTATAGTTGCTTTGTGTTGTTGTGTGTCATATACACCATTGTTGACATTTAGCATTGTCACAAAAAGCTAGTCATGTAGATTCTCAAAGACCCATGCATCTCCAACTCTAGGTCTTTGAGCATACCAATGACCACATGTTTTCTGAAGATGCTCAAATATCCAAACAACCCCAACATTGGGTCTTCGTATTCTTCATGACCACAAGACATTTCCACATGTTATTGACTCACCATTGACATTTCTTCATTTTCATACACACTAGAGTTGACATTTACCATCTTTATGGCCATGTAGTCTTGCATATTCTCAAAGAAAATGATAGGAAGCTCAAGAATAGAAGAAGGAGCCTTGACTCACAACTCTGGCCAACATCATACAATCTCTCAGAATGGTAGTGATGTCTAATCCCTTAGATTTGATTATGATCACTTTATTGGTGGAGACTGAGGCCACATAGCAAGACATGGAATCGCAAAGGTGATGAAAGTCAAGAGTACACGGCTCTGGTTGTTAATCGGGGACTTTCCCTCCAAAGACGTTTCTAGTCAATAAGAAGGAAAGAAGTCAGAGAAAACATTGATAGAGTCATGGATGCCCAGGGAAGGGATATTACCAAATTCTAGCATGTGGCACATAATTTTCTATGGAACTGAGGGCAATAGTTGGCAAGCCTTCTATGCAAGATAAGGAGTGTAAGCTAACCTTAAAGCCTTGATAGCAGCTAGGATTGAGCAAAGGGTGTCAGACTACCACTGTCACCTAGATGAAGGAAGCTCTAGATGCCCTACAAAATGACAAGTCCCCTAGCACAAATGTCCTAACTGCTAAATTCTTTAAAGCCTTTTGACCATCGATGGGTTGGGATATGGTATAAAATTTGGTGAATGCTACTAGTGACTAGAGGTGCACTTTTGAAAGATGTTAATGCCGATTTGCGCTACAAGACACGGACTGCTTTTTGACATCAATATTGATGCTAAATACAAAGATTTTTTTTAAAACAAGCGAAAAGTGCTAGAATGTTCGTCAGTGCATACATCGTAAAGAAAGAATTATTGTGAGCATCGGTATGGGTGTTGGTAAGTGTTACTTATCAGTGTTGATATAGGCATCAGTATAAATGTCGGTATATACTGACACTGCAGTGTCGATATAGGCATCGGTATATACCGACGTTTTCATAAAAATTTTTAAAAAAATTATGGGGTAGGATGGGGCTTGTTTCGCTACCCCACAAATTCTTTTTTCATTAGAATCATGATTAAATGTTACAAATGAGGCTCTACAAAATCATGTTACAAAAAAGGTCTACAAAATGGCAAAAGTAGTTATGAAGTTGAGAATGGCAAATCTTTAGAAGTAATGCGCTGCAAAACGGCAAAAGTTCCAAACTAAAAAATGGCAAAAAATGACCAAATGTCCTATCCTACTAATGCTCCTCCTTATCCGGACTCTCCTCGTTCTCATCAACCTCCTTACTCTCCTTGTTCTCATCGACCTCCTCATTCTTAGCCTCTCTCTGTAGGCCTGATCCCTCACCCCACCTAGTAAGAGTTTGGATGGTGGTATTCCTGAAGAGGCATGGAGTGGCAAGAAGCCCTCTTACTCTCATTTGCATATATATATATTTTTTGGGTAGGAAAAAATTTTTGTATTATATTATATCATCATCATAAATTTGGGTATATTTGGGTATATCTAGGTTATGGTGAGAGTGGAGAGATGGGCTATCACCTCTGGGATCTAGAAGCAAAGAAGATCATATGAAGCCATGATGTGGTATTCAATGAGAAGAAGATGCATAAGATGCCCATTCGGGATATGGAAATGAGAAGAATCACTTTCTAGAATGTGAATCCACCTGCATATGTTGATAGACAGCAAGTTGTCCATGCACTAAATGTGCAAGAAATGGTGCCAGCAGGTACACAATCAAGGGGCAGATGATGGATCATCTATTGGTGGAAATGATGAGCCCAATATGGCTGATATGTAGGCTAGACAGCAAGTTGAAATGCCTTTGAGAAGAACATCTAGAGTGTCTAGACCGTTTGAGAGATTTGTTCCAAGGGAAGACTATGTGATGCTTATTGACTGTGGTGGGGAGCCTTCTTGCTATAGAGAGGCTATGATGCGCGAGGATTAGTGCAAGTGCGAGTGTGCTATGCAATCAAAGATGAATTCAGTCATGAAAAATAAGACTTGGGACTTGGTTTCTTTGCCATATGGAAAGAAAGCATTGCTATGTAAATGGATCTACAAGATGAAGGTCACATGTGTTGATGTGCCTAAGTATAAGGCCTGTTTGGTTGCTAAAGGGTTCATGCAAGAGAAGGGTGTGGAATTTGATGAGATCTTTTCTCCAGTTATGAAGATGACCACACTTTTATGGGTACTTGGAAGTCTTGTGGTAGTAGAGGATATAGAGCTTATGCAGATGCCTGTCAAGACATCTTTCTTGCATGGGGATTTGCATGAGGAAATTTACATGGTATAGTTGTAAGGAAAGGGCCATGATGGCCAAGGTTCCTTATGCATCAATGGTTGGAGTCTTATGTATGCTATGATAGCTACTAGATCAAACATTGCATTTGCAGTGGGAGTTGTTAGCCGGTATATGGCTAATCTAGGAAAGGGGCAGTAAGAGGTAGTTAAGTTAATTATGAGGTACATGAAGGGTACCAAGGACATGTGTATCTGCTTTGGTAGAGGAGAGATGCATGTACTTGGGTACAGAGATTTAGACTATGCAGGGCATGTGGATAGCAGGAAATCCACTTCTGGCTGTGTGTTCTCCTTTGCAGGTGGTGTAGTGTCATGGATGTCACACGCACAGAAGTGCATTGCTTTGTCTACTATAGAGGCTGAGGATGTTGCAGCCACAGAGGGTTGGAAGGAGGCTATATGGCTTGATTGTCTAGTGGGAGAGTTGGGGATTTATACATGTGTACTGACATTGCATAGTGATTCCATGAGTGCTATTCAGCTAGCATGGAATCTGATCTTTCATGCAAAGACCAAACAGATTGGGGATAGGTACTATTTTATCAGGGAGGTACGAGAGGATAAGCACATAGAGCTTGTCAAGGTTTGTATAGATGATAACCCTACAGATATGCTGACAAAGAGTCTAGCACATTGGCCTTCAAGTTGGAGGTTGTGGGGGTTAAAGACCACTGTACCTTAACCCTGGTTATGTAGTATACTCAAACACATATATATATGGATGACATAGAAGATGAGGGTGTTCTACACCCACCAAAACTTCTGTGGCTCTATCTTTTAGCTCTCCCTCTCTCTCACCCTCTCTCATTCCACTTCCATGTTGAGATCTCTCATCCTCATGTAGCATATGACATGCATCCCATCCTTATTCTCTACAACTTCCCCAATGTTGTTCACAAAGTAGAAGAAGTCCTCGGGACAAAAATAGTGCAAAGGATGCATGGTGGATGGAGTAGCAGAGCAACATCATGGAGTGGGAGTATCAAAGGTAGAGTGAGGGGTGGAGCGAGCACTTAAGGAGTGAGGAATGGCGGAGCAAGTGGTGGGGGGATGCTGGCGGCGGTCTCTGACAAGGGAGGGCAAGGAACCAGATTGGAACTGTCTCACGAACAGGGGGAGACCTAGAGCACTAGGAGTATGCAGACTCATCTACATCTCCCCTACAAGCATAATAGCCTTGACCCTTACTACTCTTTTTGGACCTATGATACTCACGCCTAGGTGAAGATCCCTAGGAAGGGGCAAGAGGGGATGGTTGTTGAGTAGGAAGATCTATCGATGTCCTTGATCTATGCCCAAGGGTTGCAAGAGAGGGAATAGTGGACATCCTCTCGAACAAAAGAGAAAAGAATCATGCTACCTCCATGTTGCTCATGGCTATGACAAACTCACTAGGACTCCCAACGAAGCCATGGGCTGCTAGATGAGTTGTCCCTAGAGGGGTAGTCCCTTGAAGAGTCGGCGCTTGAGGAGTCCCTCTAGGGGTAGTCCCCTGAGGTCATGGTAGCTGAGTGGAATTGAGGCATTCTGAGGGGTAGTCCCTTGAGGAGTTGGCCCCTCAAGGGTAGTCCATTGAGGAGTCCCCCTAGGGTAGTTCCTTGAGGTTGTAACGATTGAGTGGAATCAAAGTCTTCTGAAGAGTGGAATCGAAGTACTCTGGAGAGTCCCTTGAGGGTAGTCCCTTGAGAGGAGTCACCTAGGGGTAGTCCCCTGAGGTTGTGGCGGGGCTAAGTGGAATCAAAGTGTTTTGGAGAGTAGAGCACATGAGCTCTCCTCCTTTGAGGAGTCCCATGATCATCGGGAGTTCACTCTCCAAATTGTTAGATATCAATGCTCCACTCTCATGTAACTACGCGAGAATTAGCTAACTCTACTTGCAAGCCCCCCCATATGAGAAGGCATTTGAGTAGCTCGGTTATCCAGTAGGTCCTAGTTTGGACACCAGATGGGGGCCATGTGTGGCCTGATGGCTGGACGACTTCAAATAGAGTTGGCACACTGCCAACTAGGCTACATGCAAGTGCAGGAAGGCATCCCATCACTGACCGCACTGAGGGTAGATGGATCATTTCTCGGGGCAGCCCACTCTCGGGTTGCGGGGCCCATTTGGAGCCTCAGATGATCTCGGATGGCTCTGGGCCGGTTCTATCGTGTGGTCGGTGGCCTATTTTGGGACCGACCCTCAGTTGACCGTTTTGGGTGGACTGGGTCGGTCACCATATTGGGTCTAACCGACTACGACTGGTGGCTATATAAGAGCAAGCCCGTGAAGCCCATTTCATCACTGGCTATAGCAACCCTGATTCCTTAGCATCCAGCCTCCGTCCTCTATTGTTTCCAGCTTGCCATCGAAGCTTCTTTCATAGGAGCGCACGGTTGGGAGGCAGCGCCATCTATTGTATCAATTCTAGAGTAATCAAAATTTTGATTCTCCATACTATCTAGTTTTCTCTCTTGTGTATGAGATCCTATTATCTGTTGAGCACAGACATTGTAATATTTTTTTACATGGTATCAGAGCCTGGACTCTAACAACAAGATTTGGTAGTGTGTTTCTGTTTGCGAGCAGATTGTGAGATGGCCCAGCCCGCAAGACTGCGAATCTCATCGTTCGGCAAAAGCGAAAAGTTGGACGGCTCTAACTATCCACTCTGGAAGTTCAAGATGAAGACCATCCTAAGTGCATATGAGCTTTGGGACACTGCTACTGGGGTGGACGTGAGGCCGGATCCAGCCAATGTAGGAAAACAGATAGTACTAACTGTCGATGAGACCGGATCCAGCCAATGCAGGAAAACAGATAGTACTAACTGTCGATGAGATTCTCGTGTGGACAAGAAGAAATGCAAATGCGTAGTGTTCTATTGTCTGCAATGTAAGTGATTCTATCATGGCATTAATTCAACATGTCACCACAGCGAAGGAGGCATGGATGGCCTTGAAAAATCAGTACAAAACCACGAATCAGACGCGGATTTAGAATCTGGAGACTCAACTCAAGAATGAGAAATTGTTTGAATTTGAAGCAGCAAAGTTCATCACCAGGGTGAAGAATCTGCGTAATCAAATGACTGCGATTGGCATCACCATCGCCAGCGAGAATCTAGCATGGAGGTGCATACGAATTCTCCCACCAAAGTACGATGGTCTTGTTACGGTGCTGAATACGCAGAACAAAAATCTGCCCCTCAACTTTGAGGATTTCAGCGCGATGCTTCTGGAGGAGGAGATGCATCAAAAGATGAGGACTGGAGAAGATTTGGCTTTCTGGACAAGATCAAAGAAAGGTAAGGGTAAGGACTCTGGTAACCCATCTTCTTCTGATGATAAAAAGAGAAAGAAGAAGATCAAGTGCTTCTATTGCAACAAGTCAGGGCACAAGTAGAATGAGTGCCAAAAGAAGATTGTAGATGAGAAGAGCAGAGTAAAGAAAGAGTCCAGCAACAGCGCACAGGCAGTACCAGTAGAGCTGTCCATAGAAATTGAGGAGATTTGCACGAAGGCAGTTCATGTACCTACAGATGAACAATGGATCATTGACAGTGGTGCATCGCGCCACATGACCAGTCGTAAGAATTGGTGTACCTCTCTACAGCCAATAGGGAATGACATCTTGGTAGTAGTCGGAAATGATGCAAAATGTCCAGCAAAAGGAAAGGTACGATTGCTCTCAAGTCAGATGGAGTTGTAAAACAGTTGTCCGATGTTCTTTATGTGCTAGATATCAAGAGGAACTTGTTGTCCGTTTCTGCGATCATGGATCGGTACCTCAAAGTTCAATTCGATAAGACTGGTGCATAGATCTTAGATCTTCAAGGGAAGGTCATTGGTAAAGGTACATGGTGCAACAACATCTACAAACTCTCAGTTTTTAGTGCTCAAGCCGATGTGAAGAACACTAAGCTATGGCATGAGAGGTTTGGTCATCTAAACCTTAATTCTTTGAAGGAGATGCATAAAACTAGAATGATTGCAGACCTACCAGAAATTTCAAATCTGCCCGATGTATGTGAAGCTTGCATGATGGGCAAGCAGCATCGGCATGCCTTTCCTAAAGAGGCCAGCAGAGCAAAGGCTCCTCTAGAGCTCGTTCATGCAGACCTCTGCGGAATGATGGAGATGAAAGCTTTGGGTGGTTCCTACTACTTCATGATGCTGATCAACGACTACAGTAGAAGGATATGGATATACTTCTTGAAGACCAAAGACGAAGCTTTTAGTAGGTTCAAGGAATGGCATGTAATGATCGAGAAAGAATCGGGTAGGAAGGTGAAGAAATTGAGATCAGACAGAGGTGGAGAGTTCACATCGACTGAATTCGAGAGTTACTGCAAAAGTCACGAGATCAAGAGGTAGAAACCCCCACCACATACATCACAGCCAAATGGAGTAGTAGAACACAAGATGCACGTCATCTGCGAAATGGGTTGGAGTATGATGAAAGGGAAAGATTTTCCAAAGACTTTCTGGGCTGAAGCATGTAACACTACAGTTTACATTCTGAATCGTAGCTACACGAAGGTTGTGAACGGGATGACTCCACTGCAAGCCTTTTCTGGTAAGAAACCTTCAGCTGCACATTTCAGAGTTTTTGGATGTGATTGTTTTGTGCATGTCCCTGATGCTACTAGGACCAAATGGGAACCGAAGAGCTAGAAGTGTATTTTCTTGGGCTATAGTGAAGAGGCCAAGGGTTACTATCTCTATAACCCTGTTACCAAGAAGGTAATTATAAGTTGTGATGTGGTCTTCTCAGAATAGCCGCATCAATTGGAGGAGGATGCTTCCTTCCCAGACAACTAGGACCAAGATATCCATCCAGTACCGCCACCAACAGTAGACCGAACTCCCCCAACAGTGCTTGGGAGGATTCAAGACAAAGAAGATGAAGAAGAGCCTGCAAAACCACAACGGTAATGGCCATTCCCGAAGTGGGTAAAGCAGGTTTTGGATGGCAGAGAGCCTCCAACCATTGACGAGGAACCATCCAAACATTGCCGGTCTAAGAGATTAGAGGAGCAAACAAGGGCGCAGGAACACTTGGTCAGCTACGCATTGATGACAGAGGTGATCCGTGCTAAAGAATCCTAATGTCTTGAAGAGGCACAGGGTGATGACAGGTGGATGGAGGCTATGCAGTCGGCGGAGCATGGCTCCATAATGAAGAACAACACTTGGGACTTTGTGGATCGACCACCAAAACGCAAGGTAATCGGAACCAATGGGTGTACAAGACCAAGTACAAGTCTAATGGCATGTTGGATTTAAGTACAAGGCTCGGGTCGTGGCAAAAGGATTTGCATAGGTACATGGTTTTGATTATCAGGATACTTTTGCTCCCATAGCTCGACTAACCACAATTCAGAGTGTTTTGGCTTTAACTGCCCAGGGAAGTTGGCCTGTGTTTCAGTGCATGGTGATTGCAAAGAACCTAGTGTTCCACACTCACGCAAAACACATTGAGATTCAATATCACTTTGTACGCAAGCTCATCATAAATGGAGAGGTTGACTTGGTGTACTATCCGACTACAGAGAATGCTGCGGACATCTTCACGAAGGCTCTTGGAAGAGACTTGTTGGAGAGGCATCTTCATCGACTTGGCATTGGGCCAAAAAAGTAAGTTCACTTGCAGGTGGACATTGAGGGGGGGTGTTAGATATCAATGCTCCACTGTCATGTAACTATGCGGGAACCAACTAACTCTACTTGTAAGCCCCCCCATATGAGGAGAAGGCATTTGAGCAGCTCGGTTATCTAGTAGGTCCTGGTTTGGACACCAGATTTGGACACCAGATGGGGACCATGTGTGGCCTGATGGCTGGATGACTTCAGATAGAGTTGGCACACCGCCAACTAGGCTACATGCAAGTGTGGGAAGGCATCCCATGACTGACCGCACTGAGGGTAGACGGAGCATTTCTTGAGGCAGCCACTCTCGCATTACGGGGCCCATTTGGAGCCTCAGATGATCTCGGATGGCTCTGTTTTGCGCACCGGTTCTATCATGTGTTGGTGGCCTATTTTGCGACTGACCCCCAGTCGATCGTTTTGGGCGGCTGGGTCGGTCACCATATTGGGTCTAACCGACTATGATTGGTGGCTATATAAGAGCAAGCCCATGAAGCCCATTTCATCACTGGCTATAGCAACCCTAATTCCTTAGCATCCAGCCTCCGTCCTCGATTGTTTCCAGCTTGCCATCAAAGCTTCTTTCACAGGAGCCCATAGTTGGGATGCAGTGCCATCTATTGTATCAGTTCTATAGTAATCAAATTTTTGATTCTCCATACTATCTGGTTTTCTCTCTTGTGTACGAGGTCCTGTTATCTGTTGAGCATGGACGTTGTATTATTTTCTTACACAAACGTGTGACATGACAACATGTATAATTTAGTGGGATTGGACAAACATAAACACAAATGATAAAACAAACAAAAACACAAAATCAAATAAGAAGCAAAAAAGACAATAGATACTTACATTTTACTCTTCTATGTTGTGAAAAGAGACCACCATGATATCTAAGGATGGATAAGAAAGAACAAAGAAAGAAAATAAAGAAGGAAGAAATATGGAGAAAAGAGGAAGAGAAGAGAATAAGAAGAGGAGAGAAAGAGAGAAATAAGGAGAGGAAAAGAGTGGAGAGGAAGAGAGAATGAGGGAAAGGAATAGGGGAAATGTAAGAAAACAATACATACGTGCTCAACAGATAACAGGATCTCGTATGCAAGAGAGAAAAGTTGATAGTATGGAGAATCAAAAATTTAATTATTGTAGAACTGACATAATAGATTGCGCTACCGCCCAGTCGTGCGCTCTTGTGTGAGAAGCTTCGATGGCTTGCTGGAAACAGTAGAGTACGGAGGCTGGATGTTAAGGAATCAGGGTTGCTATAGCTAGTGATGATAATGGGCTTCACGGGCTTGCTCTTATATAGCCACCAGTCATAGTCGGTTGGACCCAATTGGGAGACCGACTCAGTCAGCCCAAAATGACCGACTGGAGGTTGAAATAGGCCACCGACCACTTGTTAGAATAGTGGCATAGAATAGAGCAACTAACCTACGGCCTCTGTTCGACCCAGAGCCACATCTGGATCATCTAGGGCTCCAAACGCGGGCCCCCCAATCCCAGAGTGGGCTGCCTCGGGAAATGCTTCATCTACCCTTAGTGCGGTCAGTCATGGGATGCCTTCCCGCACTTGCATGTAGCCTAGTTGGCAACGTGCCAACTCTATCTGAAGCCGTCCAGCCATCAAGCCACACATGGCCCCCATCTGGTGTCCAAACTAGGACCTACGGGATAACCTTGCTACTCAAATTCCTTGTCCTCATCATAGCTCCAGATCCAAGTGAGAAAGAGTAACCTGTCACTGATCTCCTGCTATCCACGTCTCCTGCTCAATCTGAGTCATAGAATCCGGTCAAGGTATTGCCCTTGGTATAGGTGATGCCATAATCAAGTGTGCCTTTGATGTATTTTAGCACCCGCATCCTTACCCTCCAATGATTCTCCCGGGGCTTATTGGAAAACCTGCTTGGTACACTAGTCGCAAAACTGATGTCCAGCCGCGTATTGCACAAGTAAATCAAACTGCCCACAAGCCTTCTATACTTCGCTTTGTCCACCAATGGTGATGAATCCTCTTTTGAGAGCTTCACCTTAACCTCCATAGGGGTGCTGAGTGTCTTGCACTCAGCCATGCCAACTGCCTTCAGTATCTCTCCAGCATACTTCAGCTGTGAGATGAAGATCTATTTTGGCTCTTGCCAAACTTCAATCCCCAAACAAAAAATGCATCAGTATGAGGTCTGTTATTTCAAACCCTCTTCCTAGCAATTGCTTTGTCTGTGAGATCTTCTCTTCATGGTTCCCTGTTATGACAAGGTCGTCCACATAAAGGTCCACAATCATACACCTGCCTTCTTCTCTTTAGATATACAACTTTGCATTAGATGGGCTCCTCCTGGACCCGTTTCGTAGAAAGTAGGCATCAATTTGCTAGTACCACACTCGTGGGGCCTATTTCAGCCCATAAAGTGCCTTCTTCAGTTTACAGACTCTACCTTTTGAACCGGGGATCACAAATCCTGGTGGTTGTTCCACGTATACCTCCTCCTTGAGATCTCCATTTAGAAAGGTAGATTTTATGTCCATTTGAAACACGGGCCAACTTTCTTGTGCTGCTAAGGCCAAAGCACTACGAATTGTGGTTAGTTGAGCTGTGGTAGTGAAGGTATCTTGATAATCAAAACCATGTACCTATGTGAATCCCTTTGCCATGAGCCGAGCCTTGTACTTATCCAACATGCCGTCGGACTTGTACTTGGTCTTGTACACCCACTTGGTGTCGATTACCTTGCGTTTTGGTGGTCGATCCACAAGGTCCCAAGTGTTGTTCTTCATTATGGAGCCATACTCAGATTGCATAGCCTCCATCCACCTATCATCACCCTGTGCCTCTTCAAGACACTTGGGTTCTTCAGTACGGATCACCTCTATCATCAAAATGTATTTGACCAAGTGTTCCTGCGCCCTTCTTTGCTTCTCTAATCTCTTGGACCGACGGTGTTCGGATGGTGCCTCCTCAATGGTTGGAGGTTCTCTACCATCCAAAAGCTACTTTACCCACTTCAAGAATGGCCGTTGCCATTGTGGTTCTACAGGCTCATCTTCCTCTTCTTTATCTTGAATCCTCCCAAGCACCATTGGGGGAGTTCAGTCTGCTATTGGTGGTTGTACTGGATGGATATCCTGGTCCTGGTTGTCTGGGAAGGAAGCATCCTCCTCCAATTGATGTGGCTATTCTAAGAAGACCACATCGCGACTTACTATCACCTTCTTAGTAGCAGGATTATAGAGACGGTAACTCTTTGCTTCTTCACTGTAGCCCAAGAAAATACATTTCCAGCTCTTCGGTTCCCATTTGGTCCTGTTAGCATCAGGGACATGCAGAAAAATGTCATAGCAAAAGACTGTGAAATGTGCAACTGAACATTTCTTACCAGAAAAGGCCTGCAGTGGAGTCACCCCATTCACAGCCTTCATGTAGCTACAATTTAGAATGTAAACTGCTTTAGCTCAGAAAGTATTTGGCAAATCTTTCCCTTTCATCATACTCCTACCCATTTCACAAATGACGTGCATCTTGCGCTCTGCTACTCCATTTTGCTGTGATGTATGTGGCTGGGGTTTTTGCCTCTTGATCCCATGACTTTTGCAGTAACTTTCGAATTCACTTGATGTGAACTCACCACCTCTATCTGATCTCAACTTCTTCAACTTCCTCCTCAGCCATTACATGCCAGAGAAAGGAGAAGAGGGAGGAAAAGAGAAATAAAAGAAACAAGGAGAGAAAGAAGAGAGAGGAAAATAGAGGAGATAAAGAAGAAGAGAATAAGTAGAATAAAAAAGGAGGAATAAAGAAAAGAAATAAAAAATAAAGAAGGAGAAAAGAGGAAGAGAAGAGAAAGAAAAGGAAGGAGGAGCAATAGGAAGGAGAGAAAAAGAGGGAAAAGAGGAGGAGGAAGAGGAACGTGCGAGACAAGAGAAGAGAGGAGAGAAAGAAGAAGAAAAAGAGATGCCGAGGGAAAGAAAAGGTGAAGTGGGAGGAGAGAAAAGGAAGAGCAAGAAAATGAAGGAGAGAAGAGGAGAGATGGAGCGTAAGAAGAGAGAAATAGAGGAAAAGAGAGGAGAGATTTAATAAAATAAGAGAGGAGAGAAAAGGAGGAGAAAAGAGAGTAGAGAAAGAAGAGTAGGAGAAATGGGTGTTTTTATCAAAGCTATGCTTTTTTATTAATATTAAATCTTGGCAAAAGTTTGTCAACCTAATTTGTTAGTTTCTCTATATTGAAAAAACATAATATAATTTTATATATTTTCTTTTGAATTTCCAAGTAAAATATGCAAACCCTAGCGAAACATTTAAAATTTTTGTATAGAAGTTTCAAATCTTGGTGAATGTTTCAAAAGTTTAATTTTATAAGGGCATCTAAAGTTTCAATGCCAATATAAAAGCTTCATTTCTTAACAAAATTAACATGAAAAAATCATCCTTGGTAGGAAAGAAAGAGGGAAAAGAGAGAGCAAGGAAGCGGTCATCATCACCCTCGGGGGGCTCACTCACCGTATGTAACCCTATCACGTGAGTTCGACAGAAGTATATATTTTATTCCTAAAATTTACAGAAATAAATATACATAAGGGACTATTTAAAATAATTTTGGAAAAAATTTACAGATTTGTATAGAAAAGGGGTACATTTTATTAATGAAAAAATTTACAAATAAGGGATTTTAAATATAGGCCTTAAATGCACGTGATATAGAGGGTTTATACATAGTGACCCCCCCGAGTCATCACCTCCATGGCCATGATCATCCTCCATATGCTCCATATTAGTAAATGTACTATACATCACTTTGGAACATGGTGTAATAGGTATGACATGCCACCACCTATTATTATCCACCATTGGTTGATAGACAACCTAATTCAAACAGAAATACAATCATGTTATTTTCCTTGCATCGAAGGTATCAAATATTTAAAAGTGAGTATTTTTTTATGTGTGTACAATACATGTTCACATTGTTGGCTAAATAGTGGTGACAAGATACGAGGATGCAAAGGCAAGAAGACAAGGAGAAAGGGCCCTCTTTTGTACACACCACGGATCTCGTGTGCCATACCCTCAGCATCTAAGAGCACTTCGAAAGAATATTCATGTGGATTGGCTACTTGACGAAATGGAGAGAGCAGAGAGAGACTGAGGGGATGCATATCACAATGGAAGAATGGGAGTATGCTAGGGGATGCATGAGCAAGGTCGGTATATAGAATCAAAAATTTAGATTGCTTATTTAATTGATTTTGTCTTGTTGTAGTGTACTATGTTCAATGCTATATGGTGTGAGGGCATGGGGAATTCACTAGTAGTAATAAGGAGACATGACCTGCATGTAATAAATATATGAAAATTCCCCTTATCTACCCCTATTTACGACACCTTACCTTATAAAATGTACCTTCCTTCCCTTATACAACCCCCCTCCCTTACACTCACGTGGTACCATATGATAAACCCTAGTGAACCCCCTAGGTGTGAGGGCAAGTATTTTCAAACACAACAGATTGATGATAAGAGAAACACACAAGATGCGGTGTCATTGCTAGCTTTGAGGGAGCCAATGGAGCCATGGATGATTATTGTGGCATAATCCAAGATATTATTAAGCTTGATTTTCGATGCTTCTTTGTGTATGTTTTGGATGTAAAGTGATTTAAGGACGTGGTGGAAAGACGCCCTAATGCAACAATCAAATGCCATGCAAGTGGCTTTGTAACTGTATCCTATAAAGTACCTCACAAGCTCACCCATCTTGTAAATACAATCCTTCATGTCCTTTGATGCACTATGAGAAATGCTAGTAGGTAGTAAAACATAGGAGGAATGGTTGATTAGTTGCTTCTAATTCACTCACAAATTTGGAAGGGAAAAGATATTATGCACATAAAATACTTACTTGGAGCATCTTGTGCGAATCATGAGATTTCAAGCCATATAATTGCTCTACACCTCTTTTTTTGCTCTTTGTGAAGGCCCCCTTCAAACACCTCATGCATCCCATGGGAGTATGCATTGTAGTGATATCTCGCTTCATCACCACCATCTCTAGCTTTGATAACCTCCACGGTTCATGAGGTAAAAAGACACACCCATTTGGCCTCTCTTGTGGCCAAGCTTCACGCATCCTCCTTGTGGTGCATAGATCCTCCCTTATGCCTGCGGAATCTCGCATCCCATTGAAATGTTCCCAAATGGTAGACACCACATTCTTAAAGATATGCATGGGATCAAGACTGCTTTGTAGTTAGAGTCTTGTGACGAGGGAGGCTTGCTCGCATCATGCACCTCGATACCTCTCCAAAGTATCTCTAGCTCATCAATCAAAGGCTCCAAATAAACATCAAAATTTTTTACTTTATGTTTCCCTGGAATTAGAAGGGATAACATAACATGTCTCCTTTCTTAATCGCCATAGAGGGTGGAAGATTATAATTCACCAATATCAATGGCCATACACTATAAGAGGTGATTTTGAGACCAAATGGGTTCACACCATCATACCCAATCCAAGTCTCAAGCTCCTAGGTTCTTCCTTGAAGCTTGGCCATGTGTCTTCAATATGCTTCCATGCAGGAGTGTCTACGAGAGTTCTCCCCTTGCCATCAGTTCATCGATGGGAGGAATGCCATGACATGAGCTCTGCAATGGATTTGCACTTGAACATATGTTGGATGTGAGGGATTATGGGAAAATGTTGTAGAACCTTACGAGGCACATCCAAAGTTTTGACATCTGCTCTATATCTTTGCCTCTCTATAAGTAGGACACTCTCTTGCATCCTTATCCGGTCCATGAAACAGGATGCAATCATTGACGCATGCATGGATACACTTGTAATCTAATCCTCCAAGAGAGGTCACATGTTGCCTTGCCATATCTCTTGAGGTTGGTAATTTATTCTCCCTTGGAAGCATTTTACACAATAGCCTGCACGTGAAGACCATAAATGAGAAAAAGTATTTGAGTAATTGACCCACTAGCATAATTCACCATGTTTGCAAAATAGACTTTAAAGCTTACTTGAGTAATGCATTCAAACTTGCATTGCTCCATCCATAGATGGTGTGCAAGTTTAGTAACTCAAGGGAGGCACGTAGAACAGAGTATGTGCACCCCTCAAACAGTGGAGTTGATGTTGCTGTAAAAAAATCATCCTACTCCATGCTATCATCCCTACATGAGGATCGATGGACATATAAATCCCACACTATATCATCAAACACCTCCTCCATGGCCTCATGAGGTAATGGCGAAGGGCTACTATCACCATCACTCCATGCATCCGTAACGGTCCCTCGTGAAGATCCCACCTCATATCGTCGACGCTTCGCCTCCTCATGACGAGCATAGGGCAACATATGCGGGTGTGGCACTGCATCCTATATCAAATTAAAACGAGATCATAACTCAAACACATGAACACCCATAGGTATCTCAATTAACCTTAACTCTTTAATAACACTTACCATGTCTATGGTTGCATCCCATTCTCCACACTTTGAGATGTTATTGAGTGTGATTCTATGTGCACGATACATGTTTCCTTGATATCAATCACACATACATTTGATTTTTTGCACCAACCACATTTCACAATGGTGGATAGGAGGGATTCATCCTCATTGGAGCTACTTGTTGAAGATGAAGACATCCTACAGATAAACAAACCAAAAAATGTGTTCTTGCATGAGTTGTAAATGTCAAAACTCTATGGAGCGTCTAAAAGCGCATCTAACACCGCATCTATACTGTGGAACGTGTCTATAATGTAGTGTATATGGCTGATAGATGCATGTTTAGACAAACTTTTAGACCCTCTTTTAGATGCACTAATAGACGCGTTGATAGACGTGCAGACTCTCGGGGGGGTCACTCATCTTATGTAACCCTATCACGTGAGTTCAACAAAAGGATATTTTTAATTTTGAAAATTTACATAATTTAACTTACATAAAGGATTATTTAAAATGATTTTAGAAAAAAATTACAGATCTGTATAGAAAAAGGGTACATTTTATTAATGATAAATATACGGATAAGGGATTTTACAAATAAGCCTTGAACGCACGTGATATAGAGAGTTTATACATAGTGACCCCCCCGAGTGCAGAGTGCAAGCTGATTTTCAAACGTACTTTTAGTGTGCTTGCTTTCCTTCACATACTTTTAGCATCACGCAGCCTGCTTTCCTATTAACAGACACAGCTCCGGGCATCCACACTTATCTCCAAGCACCCACTCTCATGTCCAGGCTTACACAATCATCCCCAAGCACTCAAGAGAAGAGGGTGAACAAGGAAGAGAAGAAAGAGAAGCAGCTTTGAAGAGGATGAGAAGCTTCCATACCTCTATCCAAGGTAAGTCTCTTGGTAGTTGATCTTCTTTGGAAGTTGCTCTCTTTGGATTCGTCCTTTGTCGTATGCAGGGAAGGGATGTTTTTGGTACTAGTGTTGTTCTTTTGGGATCTGGCACATGTCCTTTTCAGTTTCTTTTAAAAAGGTGTCTGTCAGACTGAGTCTAACAATGCATCTGACTTTTGGGAAAACAGATAGCCATGCCTATAGACGCAGTATTAGACGCGTCTATAGGTGGGCTATGATAGTTTTTCTTGTGTGTTCTTCCCTTTCCCCTTCCCCTTCCTTTTCCTTCTCTTTCCCTTTCCCTTCCCCTTCCAAGAAAGGGATTGCATGAATGATGGAAATAAGTGATTGCATGAATGATGGAAAGGGATTGCATGAATGAAGAAAGGGATTGCATTCGTGGGGAAATAAGGGATTGCATTCTCTTTCTCTCTCCTTTCTCCTCTCTTTCCTTCTCTTTTCTCCTCTCTTTTTCTCTCTTATCTCCTTTCTTTTTTCTCCTTTCTTTTCCTCTCTTTTTGTCTCTTTTCTCATCTCTTTCCTTCTCTCATTTTCTCTCTTTTTTGCCTCTCTTTCCTTCTCTCTTTTTCTCTCCTTTATCCTCACTTTTTCTCTCTTTTTCCTTCTCTATTTTATCCTCTCTTTTTGTCTCTTTTCGTCTCTCTTTTTCTGTCTTATCTCCTCTTTTTTTCTCTCTTTTTTCTCGTCTCTTTTTCTCTCTTATCTCCTCTCTTTTTGTCTCTTTTTTCTCCTCTCTTTTCCTCTCTTTTCCTCGCTTTTCTCCTCTCTTTCCTTCTCTCTTTTTCTCTCTTTTATCCTCACTTTTTCTCTCTTTTTCCCTCTCTCTTTTATCCTATCTTTCCTTCTCTTTTCATGGTAAATTTCCTGTCTTATCTCCTCTCGTTCATCTTCTCTCTTTTTTTCTCCTCTCTTTTCCTCTATTTTCCTCTCTTTTCTCCTCTCTTTCCTCTCTTTTTCCTCTCTTTTTCCTCTTTTTTCTCCTCTATTTTCCTCTCTTTCCTTCTCCTCTCTTTTTCTCTCTTTTTTCTCCTCTTTTTCCTTCTCTTTTTCTCTCTTTTATCCTCACTTTCTCTCTTTTATCCTCTCTTTTCGTCTCTCTTTTTCTCTCTTATCTTCTCTTTTTCTCTCTTTTTTCTCCTCTCTTTTCCTCTATTTTCCTCTCTTTTCTCCTCTCTTTCCTTCTCTCTTTTTCTCTCTTTTATCCCCACTTTTTCTCTTTTCACTTTCTCTCTTTTTCTCTCTTATCTCCTCTCTTTTTCTCTCTTATCTCCTCTCTTTTTCTCTATTTTTTCTCCTCTCTTTTCTCCTTTTTCTCCTCTCTTTTTCTCTCTTTTTCTCCTCTCTTTTCCTCTCTTTTCTCCTCTCTTTCCTTCTCTCTTTTTCCCCACATGAAGCTTCAATAGCTTGACATTGAGCAAGCAGATATAGACTTTTGTAACTCTAATTCAAAAAATGCAGGAGTTTGTAAATGCTTGCTCAATGTCAGGCTGCCACTCTATTTTTTATTTTGCATCTCATGATCACTACTACACACGCATCCTATTGCGACGTTTACGTACCGACGATTAGCGCCCGCTTAGCGTTAATCGTCGGTATAAAAATCGAGTGTCGTAAATCGTCGCTATATAGCGACTTTTGCTAAGCGTCGCTATATAGCGACGTTAGTAAAAGTCGCTATATAGCGACTTTGAAAGGTCGCTATATAGCGACGTTAGTAAAAGTCGCTATATAGCGACTTTTAAAGGTCGCTATATAGCGACACTGAGACTATATTATAGCGACGTTTTACAGAGAGGTTTTTTTTTTTTTTAAAGCCTTAAAATTTATTTTCTTCCAATGACAAAATTTTTTAAATTTTCATACATGTTTGAGCTCATAGAGAAATAAAAAATGAGAGCATGTACATCAAGCCTTTGAAGCTCATATATTCATGTCCAAGTTTGAGATGAGAAAAATCAAATTAAATAAGAGCATTTACATCAACTGTTTCATCTTGAGCCAAGTCTAAGGCGCCAAGCAAGTCTATCTCCAACTCTATACCGAGTTGATCTCCTATATCATCATCGTACTCTAGCATCGTACGTTCACCTAAAAGTATTTGATCATCTTCTTCAATTAAGCTTAAGTGTGGTGATTGATCTTGACGATTGTTGTCTTCCTCGTCAATATCGTGATCTCCATCCTCCTCCCGTGCGATGTCATTATGCGCATCTTCCTCTTGCCTCATATGGTGATCTACATCTTCTTCGCTAGATTCATCAATTGGATCCGGCATTGGTAGTGGCATCTCCATATCCACATCTCGATCTTCAAAAATCTGCTTACTTCGTGGTGCAACTTGGATCACGTACCACCATCCTGGATCAGAACGATCCGGATGAAAAACCACCTATATTGAAGATAAAAAATCACGTGCCAAATGTCGTCAATTATATATATATCAATGGACTTAAAAAACGAAAGCTTCGACTAATTAAATCATTAGTATGCACCTGCTCAATGCACCTGCTCACAGTGCTCGGGAAGAACAAAAGTATCACTTTCATCGGTCCAATGTTTGGTGGAGTCTATAGCAAAGAAACCGCTACCATCTTTTCTCACAGTCGCATGGGGACCGTTGTAAGTAGTTCTAAACCATTTTACATCAAGAATGAAAATAGTAAATCGTCTGAAATCAATTTCATAGATGTCGCGTATGGTTCCACAATAATCCAACTGTGAGGAGAGAAGATTGGTATCCGAAGCACTTGCTCGGCTATCTTGTGTGAAGTTAGCCATGACTCCACAATCATACGTGACTCTCTTTGAATCGATGCGTTCCACGCGAAAATGTCGTCCATATGACCATAATGCACTATACTTTTTGTACTGTAAAAGAGCATCATTAAAACAATGAAGATGCACCTATTTTATAGCATATATTGCCACAAATAATTACTTAATTACGTCAAGAGATAAGAAACTTACATGCACCATACATCCAGATGATAACTCCCGCTCGCGCTCGTTTATTGTCTCTCCATCACGTTCGGCTTTACGTATAGCTAGTTGTAGCCAATCAAGTGACATGTGAGATATCCACCTATTTCACATGTCCATGAAGAAAATACATAATGCGAATTGATAGTAAGCATACCTCACAATACCACAGATCTTGAATATAGCATTTCTAACATCTTCTTGTAAGCACCCTTTTATTGTAATTGGAAGGATGAACTATTAAAGCAACAATGAAATCATGTCAACAATATAACATAATAATAATTACGCTAATGCATCACTATTATCGGTACACTAATTCTACTTAGAATACCTGTGAGACCTTGTGCCAATCATGGGACTTGAGGCCACTAAGCTTATTGTCCTTTGAAAATGCTCCTTTCAAGCAACGCATGTACCCTGTCGGTGTTTGAAAAGAGGCAATGTCTGCCTTGATCGCTGCCTCCTCCCTCATAGAGAGGATCCACGTTGCTTTTGGGAGGACAACTTTTCCTGAAGCATGCACTTGGGGCCACAAACGAGACATCCTATTCATAGACGCAAGTCTTCTCGCACTCTTCTCGAGTCCTTGGAACCAACCAAGTGTGCCCAAATGGTAGCCCCCACATTCTTAAAGATATGCATGGGATCCAAGAGATGATTGATTTGTAACTGACCCCAATAAGGAAGCTCGTGAAAGATCGATAGCCTCTTCATACCAGGAGGAGGTTCCTCTCCATTCTCCCTCCAAGCTTGAATCCAATCACTTGCTTTCAAATATGATGGTGGTGGATCAAGCTGACCTCCACGTGCGAGATGGTCGAGCGGAAGGTATCGAGCATGACCTTCATAAACATTTTTCCTCATGTGTTTGGAGTAGCGTGCAAGCGATTTCAGAGCGGGTCCACAAACAGGACAAGCATGGTACCCACTTGTAACAAGCCCTGCACGCGTGCATGAATATGTTAGTACAAGACATGCGTGCAAAAGAGAGTAAAAAAAGCATAATCCCTCATTGTACATGTAAAGACATAACCATGTACCTGCGCACTCTCCATATCCTGGGTAGTCATGCATGGTCCACATCAAGATACCCCTGACGAAAATATCATTGGTATGCCTAGGAGCTCTGGAAATATCAAAGACCTGCACTCCTCTCCATAATATCTGTAACTCCTCTATCAAAGGTGCCATGTACACGTCCATGTTTCTTGCCTTGTACTTTCCTGGCACAAGTAGTGCAAGCATGAGGTGTCCCTTTTTTATTGTTAGCCATGGTGGGATATTGTAATTCACCACGACTATGGGCCATGTCGACCAAGATGTCGAGCGTAACCCGAAAGGATTCACGCCGTCCATGGCTAGCCCAAGATGTAAGTTGCGTGGCTCTCTCGCAAAGTCCGGCCACTGATTATCTATGTGCTTCCAAGCCGCACAATCTGCGGGAATCCTCAATGTGTGATCAGTGGACCGATGAGATGCATGCCATGTCATCAACTCCGCTATGGATTTGCATCGAAACATGTGTTGTATTCTTGCAATGATGGGAAAGTGTCTTAAGACCTTTACCGGTATCCTCTCACCCTACAAGTCATCTCTATATCGTTGTTCCCCACACTTTGGACAACTAGCCAAATCTCCATGCTCACGACGAAAGAGAATACAATCATTACGGCAAGCATGGATGGTATCATAATCCATACCCACCATTGTTAGCATCTTTTTCGCTTCATCTCTTGATGCGGGTATGGTATTTGGTGCAGGCAACATCTTTTGGAGCAACCTATGACAAAGACACTATCCAAATGATGATTCTCAAAACAAACAATATCCAAATAATGAGTCAATCAAATTAATGCAAGGGCTAACCTCATTAAGGCCGAGACACTTGTATCCGACCACCCATACTGTACTTGTAGATTCAAGATTGAGAGACAAGCACGTAGTTTAGACATCCTGGCACCCTCGTACAATTGTGTTGATTGCAACTCTCGCATTTTCACCTCAGACTCTGACATCACGTGTACGTGGGATGTAGTGCCCCTAAAAATGGAATCCATCATGTCGACCATACCCTCGTCATCATCTGGGAGACTATAGTCTTGTTGAAAGTGAGAAGGTATATGTGTATCCTCGTCACCCTCGTCATCCTGTCATAAGCTCATTCGTGTAAATAGAAGATCTTCTAATTCCGGGTATACAATAAGATTGCGAACTTAAATAGCTTTGACTTACCGATGATCCATCAACATGTGCAACACCAACGGGGGGTACTGGTTCCGGCTCCTCCCCATACATTCGCAAGTGGCGCATGATAATACGACGTTGATGTTGTACTTCTCGCTTGCAATGAGTGCAATGACAATATAACCTCTCCGTAAGCCACTTCGTGCTCCCGGGCGTTGGCGCATCATCGGATGAGCTTCCACTCGTCCCTTCCATCTACACTTATAAAACCAAAACATAAGCATGAAGAGGAGATGTACACAATTATGAGCATAGCATGTTTAATTTGAGCTTCTCTTGAGGCTATATAAAAAGAATGACATCGCTATATAGTAAGGATTGAAACAAAAAATCCTATATAGTAAGGCTATGTAGTAAGAGGAGATATTGACAATTATAGGCATAGCATGTTTGAGTCACAAGAGGCCTCATTAAAAAATAAACAGTAACCGTCGCTATATAGCGACGCTCTGTTCCGTCGCTATATAGCGACGATTTTAATTGAAAGCGTCGCTATATAGCGACGTTTTCAATTAAAAACGTCGCTATATAGCGACGAATAAGCGTCGCTATATAGCGACGCTGTGGGTTAAAACCAGAAACGCCGAAACCCGCGGCGTTTTGCTCAAAGCTTTCCTAATCTCTCAAGTAAGCTCTCCAAAATCTCCTCCCACCTATTTTCACTGACCTCCCATCTATTCCAAGCAACCTCCTACCCTATTTCCCACTCCTCACCCTCCTCCTACCTCTTGTGCACCCTCTCTCTCCTTTTTCCCTCTTTGGTTTCCAGAAAGAAAGTTCTTCAAAAGGTGAGTTTCTTTCAACAATGTAGGTTGTTTGTTTGTTAGCTTTGGTTTTGTGAGTGTTTCTACTTGTATTGCTAAAGTTTTAAACTAGTTTTCATGCTTGATTAGAAAGGATTCAAACAAAAAACGAAATTTCAAGAAAGAAAGAAAGAAACTCACCTCTTCTTCCTGTATTTCTCTTCCTTCTCTTCCTTCTCTTCTCCTCAATCTCCTCCTTTCCTTGTCTCCTCAATCTTCTCTTTCCTTGTCTCCTTTCAAGAAGTTGCTTTTGTGATCTCCTCTTTCCACTAACATCTTATTTGAAAAAATGGGTTGTTTTCTCTCTTTTGTAGGGCCAGTCCACTACACTGAGCGGGACATAGTCTCTCTTTTGTGGGCCCAGTCCACTACACCGAGCGAGACATACTTTTACAGGTAAGTGCTTCCTCTTCTTTCCATTTAAGCTTTTTGTTATTTGCATTGGCCTGCAGCTAGCGCCTTAAGCGCTAGCTGCAGTGATGGGCGTAGGAACCCTCTCTTCCCCCTTCTCTTTTTCTCATTTTCCCCCTTCTCTTTTTTCCCTCTTCTCTTATTCTCTCTTTCCCCCTTCTCTCTTTCCCCCTCTCTCTTTTCCCTTCTCTCTTTCCTTTCCCCCTTATTCTCTATTTCTGCATCCCTCTTATTCTCTTATGCTTATGCTTCTCTCATTCCCCCTTCTCTATTTCCCCCTTCTCTCATTTGCATAAGCTCTTTCATGAGCATGAGCTTATGCGGAAATAGAGAATGAGAGAAGCATATGCTTCTCTCATTCTCTTTTTCCGCACAAACTCCTTCTCTTTTTCCGCATGACCATAAGCATGAGCTTATGCTTATGCTTATGCATAAGCATAAGCATAAGCATAAGCATAAGCTCATGCTTATGCTCATTCATGAGCATGAGCTTATACGTAAGTTTCCGCATAAGCTCCTTCTCTCATTCCGCATAAGCTCCTTCTCTATTTTCGCATGAGCATACGCATAAGCTCCTTCTCTCATTCCGCATAAGCTCCTTCTCTATTTTCGCATGAGCATAAGCATGAGCTTATGCTTATGCTTATGCTTAAGCATAAGCATAAGCATAAGCTCATGCTTATGCTCATTCATGAGCATGAGCTTATGCGCAAGTTTCCGATTAAGCTTATGCGGAAATAGAGAATGAGAGAAGCTTATGCTTCTCTCATTCTCTTTTTCCGCATAAGCTCCTTCTCTCATTCCGCATAAGCTCCTTCTCTATTTCCACATGAGTATAAGCATGAGCTTATGCTTATGCTTATGCTTAAGCATAAGCATAAGCATAAGCTCATGCTTATGCTCATTCATGAGCATGAGCTTATGCGTAAGTTTCCGCAAGAGCTTATGCGGAAATAGAGAAGGAGAGAAGCTTATGCTTCTCTCATTCTCTTTTTCCGCATAAGCTCCTTCTCTCATTCCGCATAAGCTCCTTCTCTATTTCCGCATGAGCATAAGCATGAGCTTATGCTCATTCATGAGCATGAGCTTATGCGTAAGTTTCCGCAAGAGCTTATGCGGAAATAGAGAATGAGAGAAGCATATGCTTCTCTCATTCTCTTTTTCCGCATAAGCTCCTTCTCTCATTCCGCATAAGCTCCTTCTCTATTTTCGCATGAGCATAAGCATGAGCTTATGCTCATTCATGAGCATGAGCTTATGCGTAAGTTTCCGCAAGAGCTTATGCGGAAATAGAGAATGAGAGAAGCATATGCTTCTCTCATTCTCTTTTTCCGCATAAGCTCCTTCTCTCATTCCGCATAAGCTCCTTCTCTATTTTCGCATGAGCATAAGCATGAGCTTATGCTTATGCTTATGCTTAAGCATAAGCATAAGCATAAGCTCATGCTTATGCTCATTCATGAGCATGAGCTTATGCGCAAGTTTCCGATTAAGCTTATGCGGAAATAGAGAATGAGAGAAGCTTATGCTTCTCTCATTCTCTTTTTCCGCATAAGCTCCTTCTCTCATTCCACATAAGCTCCTTCTCTATTTCCGCATGAGCATGAGCTTATGCGCAAGTTTCCGATTAAGCTTATGCGGAAATAGAGAATGAGAGAAGCTTATGCTTCTCTCATTCTCTTTTTCCGCATAAGCTCCTTCTCTCATTCCGCATAAGCTCCTTCTCTATTTCCGCATGAGCATAAGCATGAGCTTATGCTTATGCTTATGCTTAAGCATAAGCATAAGCATAAGCTCATGCTTATGCTCATTCATGAGCATGAGCTTATGCGTAAGTTTCCGCAAGAGCTTATGCGGAAATAGAGAATGAGAGAAGCATATGCTTCTCTCATTCTCTTTTTCCGCATAAGCTCCTTCTCTCATTCCGCATAAGCTCCTTCTCTATTTTCGCATAAGCATAAGCATGAGCTTATGCTCATTCATGAGCATGAGCTTATGCGTAAGTTTCCGCATAAGCTCCTTCTCTCATTCCGCATAAGCTTATGCTTCTCTCATTCTCTTTTTCCGCATAAGCTCCTTCTCTCATTCCGCATAAGCTCCTTCTCTATTTCCACATGAGCATAAGCATGAGCTTATGCTTATGCTTATGCTTAAGCATAAGCATAAGCATAAGCTCATGCTTATGCTCATTCATGAGCATGAGCTTATGCGTAAGTTTCCGCAAGAGCTTATGCGGAAATAGAGAAGGAGCTTATGCGGAATGAGAGAAGGAGCTTATGCGGAATGAGAGAAGGAGCTTATGCTTATGCTTATGCTTATGCTTAAGCGCAAGTTTCCGCAAGTTTCCGCAAGTTTCCGCAAGCATAAGCTTATGCGCAAGTTTCCGCAAGTTTGCGCAAGTTTCCGCAAGTTTGCGCAAGTTTCCGCAAGCATAAGCATAAGCATAAGCATAAGCATAAGCATACGCTCATGCTTATGCTCATGCATGAGCATGAGCTTATGCGCAAGTTTCCGCATAAGCTCCTTCTCTCATTCCGCATAAGCTCCTTCTCTATTTTCGCATGAGCATGAGCTTATGCGTAAGTTTCCGCAAGAGCTTATGCGGAAATAGAGAATGAGAGAAGCATATGCTTCTCTCATTCTCTTTTTCCGCATAAGCTCCTTCTCTCATTCCGCATAAGCTCCTTCTCTATTTTTGCATGAGCATAAGCATGAGCTTATGCTTATGCTCATGCGGAAATAGAGAAGGAGCTTATGCGGAATGAGAGAAGGAGCTTGTCATGAGCTTATGCGCAAGTTTCCGCAAGTTTCCGCATGAGCTCCTTCTCTTATTCCGCATAAGCTCCTTCTCTTTTTCCGCATAAGCTCCTTCTCTATTTCCGCATGAGCATAAGCATGAGTTTCCGCAAGTTTCTGCAAGTTTCCGCAAGCATAAGCATAAGCATAAGCATAAGCTCATGCTTATGCTCATGCATGAGCATGAGCTTATGCGCAAGTTTCCGCAAGAGCTTATCCGCAAGTTTCCGCAAGTGCTCCTTCTCTTTTTCCGCATAAGCTCCTTCTCTTTTTCCGCATGAGCATAAGCATGAGCTTATGCTTATGCTTATGCATGAGCATAAGCATAAGCTCATGCTTATGCTCATTCATGAGCATGAGCTTATGCGTAAGTTTCCGCAAGAGCTTATGCGGAAATAGAGAATGAGAGAAGCATATGCTTCTCTCATTCTCTTTTTCCGCATAAGCTCCTTCTCTCATTCCGCATAAGCTCCTTCTCTATTTCCGCATGAGCATAAGCATGAGCTTATGCTTATGCTTATGCTTATGCTTATGCATAAGCATAAGCATAAGCTCATGCTTATGCTCATTCATGCTTATGCTTATGCCCCTTCTCTATTTCCGCATGGGCATAAGCATGAGTTTCCGCAAGTTTCCGCAAGCATAAGCATAAGCTCATGCTTATGCTCATCCATGAGCATGAGCTTATGTGCAAGTTTCCGCAAGAGCTTATCCGCAAGTTTCCGCAAGTGCTCCTTCTCTTTTTCCGCATAAGCTCCTTCTCTTTTTCCGCATGAGCATAAGCATGAGCTC
Source organism: Dipteris shenzhenensis (assembly GCF_047967505.1). Classification (NCBI taxonomy): domain Eukaryota; kingdom Viridiplantae; phylum Streptophyta; class Polypodiopsida; order Gleicheniales; family Dipteridaceae; genus Dipteris; species Dipteris shenzhenensis. Next base: position 20,008,906 of record NC_141601.1, read on the forward strand.
ATGCTTATGCTCATGCGGAAAAAGAGAAGGAGCTTATGCGGAAAAAGAGAAGGAGCACTTGCGGAAACTTGCGGAGCTTATGCTTATGCTTAAGCATAAGCATAAGCATAAGCTCATGCTTATGCTCATTCATGAGCATGAGCTTATGCGTAAGTTTCCGCAAGAGCTTATGCGGAAATAGAGAATGAGAGAAGCATATGCTTCTCTCATTCTCTTTTTCCGCATAAGCTCCTTCTCTCATTCCGCATAAGCTCCTTCTCTATTTCCGCATGAGCATAAGCATGAGCTTATGCTTATGCTTATGCTTATGCATAAGCATAAGCTCATGCTTATGCTCATGCGGAAATAGAGAAGGAGCTTATGCGGAATGAGAGAAGGAGCTTGTCATGAGCTTATGCGCAAGTTTCCGCAAGAGCTTATGCGCAAGTTTCCGCAAGTTTCCGCAAGCATAAGCATAAGCATAAGCATAAGCTAATGCTTATGCTCATGCAAGTTTCCGCAAGTTTTCGCATGAGCTCCTTCTCTTATTCCGCATAAGCTCCTTCTCTATTTCCGCATGAGCATAAGCATGAGCTTATGCTTATTCATGAGCATGAGCTTATGTGGAAGTTTCCGCAAGAGCTTATGCGGAAATAGAGAATGAGAGAAGCATATGCGGATCTCATTCTCTTTTTCCGCATAAGCTCTTTCTCTTTTTCCGCATAAGCTCTTTCTCTTTCTCTTTTGCGTGAGCATATGCGGAAATAGAGAATGAGAGAAGCTTATGCTTCTCTCCTCCTCTATTTTCGCATATGCGGAAACATGAGCATAAGCTCATGCTCACCCATGAGCATAAGCATAAGCTCATGCGGAAAAAGAGAAGGAGCTTATGCGGAAATAGAGAATGAGAGATGCTTCTCTTCTTCTCTTTTTCTGCATAAGCTCCTTCTCTTTTTCCGCATGAGCATAAGCATGCGGAAACTCATCCTTCTCATGCTTATGCTCATGCATGTGCATGAGCTTATGCTTAAGTTTCTGCATAAGCTCATGCTTATGCGTGAGCTTATGCGGAAATAGAGAATGAGAGAAGCATAAGCTCATTCTCTATTTCTGCATAAGCTCATTCTCTATTTCCCACTCTATTTCCCCCTTCTCTCATTTCCCCCTTCTCTCATTCTCTATTTTCCCTCATCTCTTTCCCTTTCTCTCATTCTCTATTTCCTCATTCTCATTCTTTTCTTTCCTTTACATCTTCTTTCCCTCTTATCTTTCCCTCTTCTTTCCCTCTTTCCTTTCCCTCTTCTTTCCTTTCCCTCTTCTTTCTTCTTGCCTATGCCTATGCCTATGAGAATGCTCATGTTTGTTTATTTGTTTTCTGTTTTCGTGTTTGTGTCTATGTTAGACATGGGATCACGTCGCTCATCGGACGAGTACGGACAGCCTCGCAGGAGGAGAGCTCACGATCTATATGCTCCAGAGGACTTTGATTCCTCTCAGGCGACTACCCCGAGGACTACCCCTGGTCCGACTCCTCTCGGTCCTAGCACTGTGACTACCCCTGGTCCGACCCCTCTTCCACGTAGCACTGCGACGACCCCTCAGGGGACTCCTTTGCTAGCCGCGCATGGCTTTGTTGGGACTCCCGACGAGTTTGTAGCACAGATGAGCGATGAGGAGGCAGCGAGATTCTTCTCTCTGCTCTCTCAGAGGACCTCCGCAATTCCTTCCCCTACACTGATGGGTGGACGTACAGCCCAGCCATCCCCTCGCGCCCCTTCGACCGCGGGATCATCACCTGCGCATGCCTCCCGCAAGGGAAGGAAGAGTAGGATGGGCGGCTCATGTTGTGCTGACTCAGGAGATGTAGACGAGTCAGCACACTCACGCTCCTTTAGGTCTCCACTTGGTCTGGAGACACAGTATCAGTCAGGTCCCTTTCCCTCTCCTACTCCCACATCTACTCCTCGATCCGGAAGCGGTCGCGCAGCTTCCACTCCTTCAGACTCTGCTACCGTCAGTCCCCCTTACTCATCAGGGGATCTCTCCTATCAAATCACAGCTGCCGGAGAGATAATAGAAGACAAAAAGGGCAAAGCAGTGATGGCCGCCATGAGGCGGTTGATGAGTCATCACTTCAAGAGCGGCATAAATATCGATTGGCGGTATCAAGATGGCCAAAAGAAGCAGGCGGTGATCGATGAGTTAAAACAAAGATATCCTAATCCGCCAAATGTGGAGTTTAATAACAGTTATATGCTCGAGCGCATGGGTTTGGTCCTAAAGCATCGCAGATCAACCATGCGTACTTCCATTACAAAGGGGTTGTCTAAACCCAGCTGGGCAGACAAAGCTGATTGGAAGTACTTCAAGAAGCAACATAGGGACCATCCTGAAATGTTCGAGGGTCAGAGGAGGGCTGCGAAGAGACGGCTGGATGTCGTAGGTACTTCGCACTTTGGTGCAGGCGGACGGTATGCGTTCGAGGCAACCGTGGTAAGTTTACTTCTTTCCATTTAATGTATTGTTCTATTTGTTTTACTTACATATTACATGCACTTTAGCTAACTCTAACTCTCGTAAATTGGATCCACAGCAAGCTGCGATGGGTCGTCTTCCTACGGATGCAGAGACGCGGCGCGCATTTCGGATAGGAACCAAGCCGTGGTTCATTGAGCAAGAGGCAATGGGAGCGACAGTCGATTGGGCTGAGGTGGCTGCTCGCACGGTATAAGTTTACTCCTGCTTGTAATCTCACTTTTTAATTTAAGTTCCAATCTAATTTTCGATTTGTATGGTTCACTCTCAGGGTCAAAGCTCAAGCGTCCCATCATCAGAGACGAGCGATCAACAGGGGCAAGGATCGGACGCAGGTGCCGATGACGAGGGAGAAGACGTAGGTGTCGGGGACGAGGGAGAAGATGCAGGTGCCGAGGACCAGGGAACAGCCCAACAAGATGATTCGGATTCGGATTCGGATTAGTAGTGGTAGTAGCATTTTTCATATCCGCTCGTTAGAGCCATTTTGTATCGCCCTTTCACAGGGTAATTTTGTTTCAAACACAGTTGTATATGTATATGCATTTCTTCCTCATCGTTCACAAGAACAATTTTGTATCACCCTGCAAGCAAGGGAAATTTTGTTATAAAAAACTTTCTTTTGTAATTACAAAAAAAAAAAAAGGGTTAGTGGGGCTAAACAGGGCCAAAAGGAAGCCCTGTTTAGCCCCACTAACCATTTTTTTTACCTTCTGTTAATCGTCGCTATATAGCGACGTTTACCAGTGTCGCTATATAGCGACGATTAACAGAGTCGCTATATAGCGACGTTTTTATCGTCGCTATATAGCAACGTTTACATCGTCGCTATATAGCGACGATTAACAGCGTCGCTATATAGCGACGGTTTATAGCGACGCTCCTTTTCCGACGATTTTAACGACTTTTATAGCGACCTTTGCGCCCGTGAAAAAAAAAAATTTTAATGTAAAAAGCGTCGGTATTTCCGTTGGAAAATGGCCTATGCCTTGTAGTGGATGAGGGCATGCTCAATGGTAATCTTCTTCTTTTCTTTTCTTCAGTTCATCATGTGGCTAGGAATCTCTTCAGCCTCACCTAATCTTCAGGATGCCATATTTCGGGAGTTATATAACATTTTGGGGCACCCTCCCACCACTGGGGAGTTATACACATACATGACGGATACTCCAAACACCCCCCAAAGTTGGCAGTATAGACTCTAAACCACCCTAACCCTACACCAATTGAGATTACCCTAGTGGAGTCAAGATAGCCCAGCAAGCTACAGAGTCAAGCCCATTCTCCCCCCTATGATTAGGAGGCCCTTTTGCCTTGCAGAGCCGTCGGTGTACTCGCGTGTAGTTGAGAGTCACTCCTCCAGCTATGAGTGGCCAGCGTACTCTCATGCAGTCGAGAGTTGCTTCTCCAGCTACGAGTGGCCAGCGTACTAGCTTAACATAATAGGGCAACGGGCATAGTAGCAGGGAGAGCGGTGGGGGATGCATGGCACATTGCTTTGGAGGACGTAATGGTAGGAGCGGGGATGATTTAGATGATGCAGACGTGCCTGAGGGTGATGGTACAATATTCTATGATATCACTCAGATAGGAGGCATCTTGATGGGTGCATGGGGGAAGGACATCATGACCTTCATGCACTCTATAATTGCTAACAACTTCAAAGATTTCTTTATTCACTACAAAGACCATCCAAAAAAGTTGGCTGATGAGACCCTCGCTGCTGCTTGCTCTAGGTATCCCAATCCCCCCAATGTTCGGTTCACATATAAATGGGCCAAGTTAAAGATTTTTAGGATACTTGGCAATAAAAGATCTTCGCTTAAGAGGCAGGCAAGAGGCAGGCACTAGCCAAGATTGCCAAGAGAGAGGGAGGTCAACCACCAAGGGGTCAGCCCCACACTGCTCACAAGCGTGAGTGGAAGAAAGCAATGAAGGCAGCAAAGGAAGACCCTAGTCTGCAGCACGTGGAGGCACAAAGGATCCAATGGAGCAATATGGAAATGTGCATTTTAGAGCAGGGGGTGTTGAATCATGGGAGGCCCAATTTGTAAGTATCAATCTCAAATTATATTGTTTATGTGGTTTATTAGGATGTTGTTTCTTTGTACTAACCCCTCTGCAAATTGTGTCATCTTGTAGCTTGATATCGTGGGTAGGTAGCCTACTCCTGTTGAGACAGCCTACCACCGCCACCATCATAGAGGAGATACATGGAGGCACTTCTATGATGACGGGTTGATTACTGAGGAGCAATATATCTGGGCTACTTAACTGCCCCCCCAGGTATTTAAAAGTAATTAAATAATGTCAATATTGTAAATAAAGATTTGATTTTTCATACCTTGATACATGTTGTCCCTTGTTTACAGGGCCCTACGGCTGATTAGGAGGAAGAAGGGAGCGAAGAAGGGAGTGAGGATGTAGAGGACTTAGATTAGTCGTAGAAGTAGTGCTAGCTACTATTTTTTGTACTTGAAGCCATTGGCTTGGCTTCGTGTCTCTCTTGTATATACACTCCTCTTATTTTTTGTACTTGAAGCCATAGGACGTGGCTTGGCTTCGTGCTATATGTACATACAAGCACTTTTTGAGCTATGAATTGATATACACTCCTTTTATTTTTTTGGCTTTCAATTTCCTTGTGCGACGTTCTATCAATGAATGCCTTGTGAACTAAACGTCTTGGAGTTGTAATGTTTTATTCAGAATTGTAATCATTGGCTATAGAGTGCTTGCAATCGTGCTAATTAAAATGTGGTTGGCTATAAGAATTGAATTGCACAATGTGGAAATGGGATTCTTGTAACTACATAGCATACACAACATTCTATTCAACCACACAAACTTATGCTTTTATTTATTTAAAAAAAATATGTAGAGTGTCTATAAGCACATCTATGTATGCGTCTTTCTATTTTTTTTAAATTTCTACAGAGTATCTAAAAGCACGCCTTTAGGCACGTCTGTCTATTATATAGACGTGGGTCTGTAGATGTGCCAATAGACGTGCAAATAGACATGCCCGTAAGTTTTTTTTAATTAAGGAAATGTCTCTTTGTGTGCATCTATGGGTGCTTTGTCTTGTTGTGTCTCTTCTCACGGTTGGATTATTGTGGGACCATACGCAAAATCTACGAAATTGATTTTAGACAATTTAGTATTTTCATTCTTGATGTAAAATGGCTTAGAACTATTTACAATAGTCCCCATGCTATAGTGAGGAAAGACACTAGTGCTTTCTTTGCGATAGACCACCAAACTATGGACTGATGAAAGTGATACTTTTGTTCTTCCCGAGCATTGTGAGCAAGTGCGTACTAATGATTTAATTAATCGAATGCTTTCATTTTTAAAGATAAATCGGTACATGTTCGTATCTATTTAAGCATAAATTCATATAATTGATGGCATTCGACACCCATCTTTAATATAGGTGGTTTTTCATCTGGATTGTTTTGATCCAAGATGGTGGTACGTGATCCAAGTTGCACCATGAAGTAAACATAGTTTTGAAGATATAGATGTGGATATGGAGATGCCACTACCAAGGCCATATCCAATTGATCCAAATGGATCTAGTGAAGAAAATGAAGATCACAATATGAACCAATAAGAAGATGCACATAATGACATCGTACGCTCATCGTATGGGAGGAAGATGGAGATCATGATATTGAGGAAGAAAATGATGATCAAGAATCACCCAAATTTATTGAAGAAGGGGAATTACAAGATCGGGTATTAGGTGAATGTATGATGCCAGAGTACAATGATGATATAGGAGATCAACTCGGTATAGAGTTGGAGATAGACTTGTTTGGCATGCAGGACTTGGCTCAAGAAGCTGTTGATGTAAATGCTCTTGATTGATTTTTTTCATCTCAAACTTGGACATGAATATATGAGCTTCAAACACATATTCTAATTTGTAAGATCAAGCCGTCTTGACGTGCTCAATGATCTAATCTAGTGAGATCTTTGCCATCTTTGAAGACTCACGTACCAATAGACTTCCCACACATTACATTGATGAATATGATAGGTTAGTTGTATGATAGTTAAGGTTAGAGAGGTAGGCACCTAGAAGTGCATCACGTCATAGCCCCAAAAATAGTTTCATGATTGGCTACACCCAAGCTAATGTTAACCCATATAACAGAGCAACCAAATATGGGGGTGGTAGAACAAGGTCGAGTTTGATGGTTCAACTGGTTGAATGGTGGTACACGCATATTGAAATAAGAGCAGCTACTACAACACTAGTATTCAAAGAGTCGTTAGTATCCCATGCAGTGTGAGATGTTAAACAAGAATATACAATTCATCAAATGCAAGATAAAATCATGCAAGGTGGCATGAACCCTCTCAAGGAGAAGGGAACATATGGGAGGAGTCAGATGAAATTGATAGTGTATACTCTTCCAATGTCTAACATAATATGTCATGAAAGTGGCCAAGCTAGAGCCATGTGTATGATCGAAGGAGGTTAATAAATATGAAAATTAAAGGAATGAGACCGACTATAAGAAGTGCATTGAAGAAAGAGAGAGGTTGTTGGGAAAGGACAAAAAATATGCTAGACAACAAGATGTGTTATGGTGGATGTATTCTTTTATGACCAAGAGAAAATTCTTGGTAAACTTGAAACAAATGAATACAACTTTGTTAATCCTTTTGTTTGGCTAGTTACGAGTCAAAGATAGTATCCCTTTGAAATATAAATTCTACCAAAGATAGATAGATTTTTGCATGCCTCAGGAAGGGAAATGTATCTCAAAGTTGGAAGGTCACAACAAGAACTAGACATCTTAAAGAGATGTGGAGCAGAGCTTCCCAACAGATTAAAGTGGGAACACTTGTAACTACATGGGCATCCATTTTGGATTGGTAGAGTCATTGGATCGCACAAGGAAGAAAGTGGAGACCATATATTGTGCATCACAATACATTTGTATAGATAGGATAAGCACTGAAGGAAGGTCAAGGAAAAGCCATAAAAATACACATAGCACTAGTAAGACTTAGTCTTCATGAAGTAGACATACTTGTCTATGACAAAGTGAAATCTTCCCTCGACTCTCTTAGAATGATTCTTGGCAAGCTTGTCAAGAATAGAAACATAAAAAGGATCCTATTCAATTTCAACCTTAATGTTTTTCATTAAATCATAATGAACAATGGTTAGGGCATTCACAAGAGGACATCTACTCAAAGCATCAGCCACCTTATTCTCTTTGCCCTCAATGTATTTAATCTCAAAATCATATTTGGAAAGAAGATCCATCCATGACCTCTGTCTAATATTCAACAAAGGTTGAGTAAGAATATATTTCAAACTTTGATGATCCATTCGAATTTCAAACTTCACACCAAGTAGAAAATGTCTCCAATGTTTCAATGCATGAACAACAGCAAGCAATTCACAATCATGAGTGGGGTATTTATCTTCATGTTTTCTAAGTTTTCTAGACTCGTATTCCACTACTCTACCATCTTGAGAAAGAACACATCCAATTTGTGTCCCACTCGCATCACAAGTCACAATAAAAGGTTTTCCCAGCTCACGTATCTTCAAGATGCAATTTTTTGCCACCTTTGCTTTTAATGTATCAAAAGCTTCTTGACATTTCTCATTCCATACAAATTTGTTATCTTGCTTTATCAGGTCTATCAAAGGCGATGTTATTTTAGAAAAATCCTTGATATGTTTTCTCTCATACTATGCCAAACCAATAAAACTCCTCACATCTCTCACTGTTTTAAGCCTTGGCCATTCTTGAATCACTTTTTCTTTTTTTGTCAGGATCTATATGGATGACTTCTTTGGAAATAACTCATACCAAATAAACAATTTTATCTTTAGCAAAGAAGCATTTACTCCTTTTTCCATATCATTTATGTTCCCTTAATTTTTCAAGTGTTTTCCTAAGATGCATCTCATGTTCTTTTGCATTCTTTGAATATACCAAAATATCATCTAAGAAAACCAAAATAAAATCATCTAAAAATTCATGAAGCACATCATTCATCAGACACATAAAATTGTAAGTGCATTGGTGAGTCCAAAAGCAAGAACTATGAATTCATAATGACCATATTGAGTTCTAAAAGCAGTCATTGGGATGTCCTATTTCTTAATACATATTTGATGATATCCCGATCAAGCTTGGAGAAGATTGTGCTTCCACTCAATTGAGATAACAACTCACCTATGTGAGGTAGAGGATATTTATTCTTGATGGTCTGCCTATTTAGTCCTCTATAGTTAATGCATAACCCATATGTTCCATCCTTTTTCTTTTGAAATAAATCTGGAGCACCCCAAGGAGAAACACTAGGTTGAATAAACCCCTTTTTTTGTAAATCCTCTAATTGAATTTTCAATTCCTTCAATTCATTAACATTGAATCTATGAGGGGCCCTACAATAAGGTCGAGTTCCTGGTTCTAGTTCTATGGCATGGTCAAGATATTGAGGTGGTGGCATCCTGGTAGATCATCAGGAAAGATATCAGAAAACTCATCAAGGAGTTTTCGAACATATTCAAGCTGTTCTTCCTTTTGATTCTCTCCCTCAATGTTTTGGGTTTTCTTATTCCCAATTTCTAAGTGTTGTGTTTATATGAGTTTAGGAGAGATAAAACAATTTGTGCTACCCAAATCAATTAGGAAATTTATGTCGTGAGCACCAATCCTCCCTTTTACTCTAATGACAGTGGCATGTGCATGAGATGCAGAAGAAACCATGCATTTCATTGTAGGTTCAGATGACTTACCTTCTTCCTCAGCTTCATTGATTGTTGGATTCATCTCGCCCATCTTAGCCTCCATCTTGGATCCTTTGACAAAATTGAATTTGGCTTTATTTGGACATTCAAATGTTCGATGTCCTTGTTCTCCACACCTGAAGCACAATCCCAGCCTTCATGCTCGTTCAATAAATGCAGGATCATTTTTCCAAGGAGATGCTTGTCGACCTTTCTGGTTCCCAGCAAATTTATAAGCTTGATCTTTGCTTTGGATGCCCTCCTAACTATAAGGAATGAATCTTCTTTGATTTCTAAGATTTCTACCATCCTGTTGTTCCCTCCATCCTTGAAATTTATTGGCACTAGAAAACTCTGATCTTTGTTGGGAAATATTTGAACTCCAAACTCTTGGAAAAGGATGGCCGATTGGAATCATCTTTGCCTTTGTCGCTTTCCATTCGTTGTATGATTCTAATTTTTCAAAATTTTCTACCTTGGCCACGACATCTAAGAAGTCCTTGGATCCAGTCCCTTTCATCATGTATAAAGGATCCTCCTTAAGACCTTCTACAAACTTATGTGTAAGAGAGTCACCTATCACTTCAAGTGCATATTTATGCAATCGGAGGAACTTGTGGGGGTTAAAGGTCACTGTGCCTTAACCCCAGTTATGTACAATACTCAAACACATATATAAATGAATGAAAAAGAAGATTAGGGTGGTTTTGCACCCACCAAAACTTGTGTGGCTCTCTGTTTCTCTCTCTCTCCTTCTTCCGTTCTTGCTTCCGTTGAGAGCACTCTCAACTGGTATCAGAGCCCGGGTGATCTAGCTGAGCGTGCGTGAATGCTTTAAAGCTCAGCAGCTCTGTGGGAGGAAGGAGAAGCTCTGTGGGAAGCTTTGTGGGCGACTTTACTTGCATCCAGTGTGCAGAGACCTTGGAGGAACATTTGGAAAAGTCACTTTGGCTTTGCGAAGTGGTTTTGAGAGCCTGTTAAGAGCTTTCAAAGAAAAAAGTCGTTTTTTGAGCTTTTCCCTGTTCCGTTCGATGACAGAGACTCCATATTGACTTGTAGAGGCAACTATTGCTTGCTTTTGGTGTCCACATTACTTCAGGAGCCTGGAAACACCTTTATTCTTGAATCCGGGATCATTTCATTGGATTTCTGGCTCTCTGTGTCAATTCCTGCGTTTTTTGCCCGGGTGTTGGAACTCAAGTTTGGAGCAACCATTTGCAGATCTGTCAGTTCCGGTGGACTCAGGAGGTCCTAAAACTTCTATGTTGCTCATCATTCGCACTCCGGTGGAGTTTACAGATAGCTCTGTTTCCAAAAACGTTTTTCAGTCCGTGTGTTGGACCCAGTGATTGAGGCCACGGTTTCCAAAACCGTCTGTTTCATTGTGTTCCGGATGCCCAAAAACCCCTACCTATCAGTTCTTGCGTGATTCGGTGGAGGATTTTCAGAGTTATAAATCTCTGTGTATTCGATTTCGTCTCTCTGTTATGCATTTTTCATTCTAAGGTTTTGAAACCTTAGATTTATGCCACATGGCAGTGGATAAGTGTTGACTCCCATTTCTCACTCATCGGTTGGGATTTTGGAGTTCTGGCAGAAGACAGATATTTGCAGATTTTCTTGCTGATTCCGATTATGCAATGGCGCCCACGTTTTGAAGCATCTCAGGTTCTATTTTCAGTAGCGCTCATTACCGTGGGACTATGATTTCTTGAGCATACCTTATGCAGATCACTCTGGTTGCAGTTTGAGCAGTGTGCGCTCATTAGTGGTATGCATTGGGTTGCAATGGATGATTTATAGGCCATTTGGATGCATTGCGGTCCTTGTTGGATGCGCTGATAGGCCCAAATTCTCGGGGGGGTCACTATGTATAAACCCTCTATATCACGTGCGTTCAAGGCCTATATTTAAAATCCCTTATCTGTAAATTTTTTCATTAATAAAATGTACCCCTTTTCTCTACAAATCTGTAAATTTTTTCCAAAACTATTTTAAATAGTCCCTTATGTATATTTATTTCTGTAAATTTTAGGAATAAAAAATATCCTTCTGTTGAACTCACGTGATAGGGCTACATATGATGAGTGACCCCCCCGAGCCCAAATTGCCTTGTGCGATGCTATTTTTTATGGACGCTTTGCACATGGATGCTATTTTATGCTGAGGGACAGCTTTGAAACATTGCAGGTGATGCACTGATAGTGCTATGCTCTCTTGGATGAGACATTATTGATGCATATGCCAGTGGACAGTGTTTATGCTTGAGTCATTTGGCACTTATTGGCATTTTCTTTTGGGCCAAATTTGCTCATATGGATGCATAGTATATGCACATGAGTCAGTTGCTTTGAGTTTTGAGTTTTTGGTGATATTTCACTCTATTGTGGCATACACATTTGGGTGCACCTGGTATTTGGTGTGATTCTCTCTTGCAGGCACTAGCATTTGGGATTTTGCTTTATTTGCATCATGGCATCCTCTTCCATGCCTGAAAAGGAGTTTTTCAGCATTAAAAAGTTTGATGGGACAAACTTTTCTTTGTGGAAAGAACAGATAAGGGATGTGCTTATTCAAAAGAAGCAGATTAAACCCTTGGCAGGGATTGAAGCTAAGCCTGCAAATATGTCTGAGGATGATTGGAATGAGTTGGATGCATTAGCAAAGTCTACTATTAGACTTCATCTTGCAGAGTCAGTTTATTTCACAGTAGTAAATGAGCAGACTACGGAAGATTTGTGGAAGAAACTGTGTGCCACTTATGAGAAGGAAACTGCCTCTAATAAAGTTTACCTCATGAAGAGGTTGTTTGAGCTGCAGATGAAGGAAGGGGTCTCCATTGCTTCTCACTTGAATGAATTCAATATTATTTTCAGGCAGCTTTAGGCTCAGAAAATGAATTTTGATGCGGAGACTAAGGCAATATTTCTCTTATGTTCATTGCCATCCTCATGGGATACCTTCCGTACAGCTGTCAGTAACTCTGCACCTGGTGGAGTACTGAAATTTGATGATGTTGTGGGTAGCTTGTTGGCCGAGGAGATTAGACGGAAGTCTATGGATGGCAACAAGCAGGATGCAGCCTTAAATGTGCAAAGGGGCAGATCACAGTTCAGGGGGAAGTCCCAAGAAAGAGGGAAGTCTCGTAGCAAATCCAGGGCACGGAACATTGAGTGTTACCATTGTGGCAAGAAGGGCCATATGAAAAAGGATTGCTACAAGCTGAAAAGAGAGCAAAAGAATAAGAAAAAGAATGCAAATTGGGGTGCAAATCAAAAGGAAGAGAGTCCAAGGGAGGACAAACGAAAAGTGAAGATCGAGGAGATCAATGCAGTCACACATGATAGTGACAATGACGTTCTCTTCATGTCTAGTTTATCTACAGAGAGTTGCTTGCCACTTCAGATGATGCATATTCCCAGGATTGGATTTTGGATTCTGGTGCTTCATTCCATGTTACTCCCCATAGGGAATGGTTCTCCACTTATGATAGTGGAAAGACAGGTTGTGTGCATCTTGGAAATGACTATGCATGTGACATAGTGGGAGCAGGTGACATAAAGTTTTCTTTTGCAAATGGGTCTGCATTTGTTTTGAAACATGTGAGACATGTGCCTAAGCTGACCAAGAGTCTTATTTCAGTGGGTCAGCTAGATGATGCTGGTTTTCACACCACTTTTGGCTTTCAGAGTTGGAAAATTCAGAAGGGCTCTATGCTTTTGGCCAGGGGTGCCAAGTGTGAGACTTTGTATCCCTTACATGTATCAGGGGTATTTGATCATGTTGTTGCAATAACCGAGCAGCCAAGCACTTCTTTGTGGCATTGCAGGTTGGGGCACATGAGCCAGAATGGAATGAAACTCTTATGCCGTTTGGGTTATGTACCACATTTGAGTTTCTCTGATTTTGAATTTTGTGAGCACTGTCTCTATGGGAAGCAGACTAAATCAGCCCATAAAAGAAGGGGAAAGAAAGAGTTTGAAATGCTTGATTTGGTGCATTCAGACGTATGTGGTCCCATGCCTACACGGTCATTAGGCAGGGCTGAATACTATGTGACATTCATTGATGATGCAACTAGGAAAGTGTGGGCTTATGCTATAGCTCGGAAGAGTGATGTATTCCAGGTATTTCAGAAATGGCTGGCCTTGGTTGAGAATCAGTCAGGTAGAACGCTTAAATGCCTACGGACTGACAATGGTGGAGAGTATCTCTCTCATGACTTTCAGCATTTCTGTGATACACGTGGGATTAAGAGGGAGCTCACATCCCCTCGTACTCCAGAGCAAAATTCAGTTGCAGAAAAGATGAACCGTACCATTCAAGAAAGGTTGCAATGCATGCTTTCCAATGCAAGTCTTTCTGGTGGTTTTTGGGCTGAGGCAATGAAGACTGCAGTGCATGTGATCAATAGATCACCTAGTAAGAGTTTGGATGGGGGTATTCCTGAAGAGGCATGGAGTGGAAAGAAGCCCTCTTACTCTCATTTGCATATATTTGGGTGTGAGGCATATGCACATGTGCCAAAAGAGCTTCGAAAGAAGCTAGATCCTAAGTCTAGGAAATGCATCTTTCTAGGTTATGGTGAAAGTGGAGAGATGGGCTATCGTCTCTGGGATCCAGAAGCAAAGAAGATCATACGCAGCCATGATGTGGTCTTCAATGAGAAGAAGATGCATAAGGCACCCATGAGGGATGTGGAAATGAGGAGAATCACTTTCCAGGATGTGAATCCACCTGCATATGTTGATAGGCAGCAAGCTGTCCATGCACCAAATGTGCAAGAAATGGTACAACCAAGTACTCCCACAGGTCTACAATCAAGGGTAGATGATGGATCATCTATTGGTGGAAATGATGAGCCAAATGTGGCTGATATGCAAGTGGGACAGCAAGCTGAAATGCCCTTGAGAAGATCATCTAGAGTGTCTAGACCGCCTGATAGGTTTGTTCCAGGGGTACACTATGTGATGCTTACTGATTGCGGGGAGCCTTCTTGCTACAGAGAGGCTATGATGCGTGAGGATCAACGCAAGTGGGAGTATGCTATGCAATTAGAGATGAGTTCACTTATGAAGAATAAGACTTGGGACTTGGTTTCTTTGCCACATGGAAAGAAAGCATTGCCATGTAAATGGGTCTACAAAATGAAGGTCACAGGTGATGATGTGCCTAGATACAAGGCCCGTTTGGTTGCTAAAGGGTTCAAGCAAGAGAAGGGTGTGGACTTTGATGAGATATTCTCTCCGGTTGTGAAGATGACCACACTTAGATGCCTGCTTGGACTAGTGGCATCAGAGGATATGGAGCTTATGCAAATGGATGTCAAGACAGCTTTCTTGCATATGGGGATTTGCATGAGGACATTTACATGGTACAGCCGGAAGGCTTTGAAGAAAAGGGCAAAGAGCATTTAGTTTGCAAGCTGAAAAAGAGTCTCTATGGTCTTAAGCAAGCACCTAGAGAATGGTATCAGAAGTTTGATGCTTTCATTCGGTCCCAGGGTTTTAGAAGGAGTGAAATTGATCACTGCCTCTACACTAAAAGGGCTAAGGATAATAGCCTGATAATCTTGGCACTATATGTGGATGATATGCTATTGGCTAGCAAGAATACTTATGAGCTAGATGCATTAAAGGCCAAGTTGCATGAGGCCTTTGATATGAAGGATTTGGGACTTGCAGGTCATATTCTTGGTATGCGCATCACGCGTGATCGGAGTAGGAAACTCCTTTGGCTTTCACAAATTTCACAAAAAGAGTATGTTACAAACTCGGGGGGGTCACTATGTATAAACCCCCTATATCACGTGCGTTCAAGGCCTATATTTAAAGTCCCTTATCTGTAAAAAAATTCATTAATAAAATGTACCCCTTTTCTATACAAATCTATAAATTTTTTCCAAAACTATTTTAAATAGTCCCTTATGTATATTTATTTCTGTAAATTTTAGATATAAAAAAAATCCTTCTGTTGAACTCACGTGATAGGGTTACATATGATGAGTGACCCCCCCGAGGTTACAAAAGTATTGCAGCGTTTCAATATGGAGGGGGGGAAGGCAGTGAGTACTCCATTGCCTCCATATGTGAAACTGAGTCATACAGATAGTCCCAAATCAGATGAGGAAAGGGCCATGATGGCTAAGGTTCCTTATGCATCAGCAGTTGGGAGTCTTATGTATGCTATGATAGCTACTAGACCAGACATTGCATTTGCAGTGGGAGTTGTTAGCCGGTATATGGCTAATCCAGGAAAGAGGCATTGGGAGGCAGTTAAGTGCATCATGAGGTACATGAAGGGTACTATTAAGGAGATGTGCATTTGCTTTGGTAAAGGAGACATGCGTGTACTTGGGTACACAGATTCAGACTATGCAGGGCATGTGGATAGTAGGAGATCCACTTCTGGTTATGTGTTCACCTTTGCAGGTGGTGCAGTGTCGTGGATGTCTCGTGCACAGAAGTGTGTTGCTTTGTCTACCACAGAGGCTGAGTATGTTGCAGCCACAGAGGGTTGCAAGGAGGCTATATGGCTTGATCGGCTAGTGGGAGATTTGGGGATTCATACAGGTGTACCGACATTGCATAGTGATTCCATGAGTGCTATTCAGCTAGCACGGAATCCGGTCTTTCATGCAAAGACCAAACACATTGAGGTCAGGTACCATTTCATCAGGGAGGTGCTTGAGGACAAGCGCATAGAGCTTGTCAAGGTTCATACAGATGATAACCCTGCAGATATGCTGACGAAGAGTCTACCTAGTTAGCGGTTTGAGTATTGTCGTATATTGATGGGCATTGGATAGTATGCTCACTAGTTATTCTCCCTTAAAGGCACATTGTCCTTTAAGTGGGAGGTTGTGGGGGTTAAAGGTCACTGTGCCTTAACCCCAGTTATGTACAATACTCAAACACATATATAAATGAATGAAAAAGAAGATTAGGGTGGTTCTGCACCCACCAAAACTTGTGTGGCTCTCTGTTTCTCTCTCTCTCCTTCTTCCGTTCTTGCTTCCGTTGAGAGGACTCTCAGAACTTTTCCTTATACTCATCTATAGAAAGATCGTGCTTTCCCTCTTGAACCTACTTAAAGTTATAAATTTTCATTTTTTTCTCCATGTAATAGTGAGGGGATCAATACCTCTTTTTAGCTGCAGCGTGAAATTCTGCCCAAGTGATAGGTTCACTTGGTTTTTATCTAACCTGTAGATGAGACTTCCACCATAACTTTGCGACTCCACGGAGTTGAAGAGATGCAATCTTTGCCTTTCGAACTCATCAAATTTTCGTAGGGCAAAGAAATCTTCAAGCTCTTCGAGCCAAGCTTCTCTTCTCCGGTCTTCTTTTCACCATCTAATTCTGAAAGTTTTGCCTTCTTGAGGACTTGCCTAAGAGCTGATTCAGCAACATCCTCTTCAACTCTTAATCTCTTGCGAGGTCTTGGATCTACAACATCATCCTCGATATTATCTTCCTCCCTTCGTGTCCTCTTCCGTGGTCTTGATCCTGTAGCATCATCATCTGGAGGTATTTCTACATAATTACCATTGTTGAGATCTCCATTTGTCTCGTTTCTTTCAGAAGTATCTCCTTGCCTTTTATCCGTTTTAACTCTTCACTAAGTGTCTAAATCAAAAGATCTTGTTCGAACATCCTCCGTTGAACCTCATCACAATTAGCCATCTCTCTCGCTCACAATCAAGAATTCAACTGGCTTTGATACCACTTGAGACGCTCCGAACCTTGAAATCAAGACTCATTCTATAGAGAGAAGGAGAAAAATAAAATACAATAGAAGGAGAATTTATGTTGAATCAAAATCGTTTACAATCAATCCTAGAGTCACAATACTCCATGTACGGTGCCCGACCACCCTCGGCTATTCTCACTCTCACTCACACCAAGGTGTCTCAATGAATCTCACTCTCACTCAAGATGATACAATCATAGATGAAAGAAGAATCTCACTCTCACTCGCACTCTTACTCTCAATCTCGGAGCTTCTGAAATATGATGCCTTGCTACCTCTGCGTATTCTAAGTTTTCGACTTAATAGATCATGGACTTAGATCTTAACCTCTTTTATAAAGTTATAGATCGTAATCTCAGCTTTTCAACAAAAAAAAGAGCTTCTCAATACAAATTTGGAATCAAAAGTTATGGTTGAAATATTGATTGCTATTTTTATCCAAGAAAGGTGCAACTTGCTTTTCCACACTTTTAGCTGGCTTTTCCACTTTATCCTGCTTTTCTTGCCCTTCACGACCAATTTGCTCCATTCCTGGACCATTCTAGAAATAACTTTAGTTCTTTTTAAATCAATCACTCCGTTCCAAGTTCTCCTTTAGAATTCACAAAGCTAGACCTTCCTTTAAACCTGCAAACTCCGGTCACAACTCCCATGCATATATATATTTTCTTGGATTTGTTAAATCTCAGATCGCTTATTAGTATTTTCAAAACACAAAATTGACATGAAAATAAATTTCACAAATAACTACTACTACTAAAACAAAAAAGAAATTTATACACAAAATATGGAGCATCACGAGAGGAGTCAAGCACAAAGTTTGGAGAGTCATGGTCTTTATCTAGATGAAGGCAATGTTATTATCGATATTGCGAAGGAAGATGCTTCTTCTACTTCATCTAGGATGTAACCAGTAATGGTAGTGCTCTAGAAACCCATGAAAAGTAGTCAATTTTGGAAAGGTATTGAAAAACATTTTCTTGTTCCTTACTAATAATCATTTTTCAATGGTTGGTTTGATTTTATATAAAAATATAATATACGATTATATATATATATATATATTGTGTACACAGATCTTGTATTCTGTTTTACATGTAAAATTTGTACCTAGAAAAGAAGTTTTTGTTGTTATTTTCTATTTGCAAGCAGGTTTGGAGAGAGAGCTTAGCCTATAGCAAGTGTACGACCCCCACCACTTTAGGTTTCCTTTCCTAACTTACTTCTCCAAGATTCATTGGATTATATCGCTTGTGTCAAAGTCATATTCCTGCTCATCTCCTCCTTGGCAAGAGCCCTCCTTAGGGCCAAACGCCCCTAGATCTTATGGGATCAAGCCCAAGAAATGCCAGATAATGTGGGTATTAAGATGTTGAATAGTATTACTCATACCAACAAGTCTGTTGTGGTGATTTTCCAGATACCTTCTTTTTGTGCAAGGAGAAGGGGCATTTTGCTAGCTGAACTATCTGTTCAATGTCTGTAAAGGTTGCCCTAGGGGGGGCACTATGTTAAAACCCCATATAGCAGGTGCAATCAAGGGGTATAATTTTAAAAAAACCCATACCTATGGATTTTTATAACCTATATACACCGCTTTTGTAAATTTTGAGATGATTTAAGTATCCCTTATGTGTGCAAATTTTCACTTAAATTCGATATTAAAAGGTAATTCTTGTGTGTAAACATTTCTCGTAACTCCATAAAAATTTAAAACCCCTTCTGTTGATAGCACGTGCTATCTTACATATTTCTTAGTGACCCCCTCGGGAAGGGTTGTCGATTAGGAAGGATGCTTCTACATGTCAATGAAAAGGCTTAAGGGGTCGTGGAGTCTCAATCAGTGAAAGATTGGTGATATTAAGATTAACATAACAAAAAGTTGCATGAGAACTTTGAAATTCATAATACCTAGTAAGTTTATTTTAATTTGTAAAAATCATTTTAAGTGAAAAGATAGATAGGTTGTCATGTCATTTTGACAATTATAGTAATGGCCATCATAACTAGTTCTTACATCTTTTTATAAAGTGGCAAAAATTACTTGTATTTATAATTTAATAGCTTATGTGAAGAGAGACCTAATCCAGAGCGAATGTTATTAGGATAAAAAGTAATCTCTTGGTGATGTTAAAAAGATTTAAGACAAATGTGTATAAGTTGAAGGGGAATTTTAATACCATATTTTACGAAACACGCATCCATGGACGATTTATTGATAGATTCTAGACAAACCAAAAAAAAAGTTAATGCTAGTACATTTAGAATTTTATCTACTTATAACATGAACAAGTGGATAGAATTAGCATCCCTTGGGTAAGGTAAAGGCTACCTATTGACATAATAAATCAGTCCCCAAAATCTTGAGATTTGTTGCATGTAGCTAGCACTAGGTATTAGACATATGTTACACAATTTAACATAGGGTGGAAAAAGCCAGATATGGCACACAATACAATGTATGAGATGAAGGCAATTTTGGTGTGTTTGAAGTTCCTCAAGGCTTTGCATTGCAAAGAATAATATTACTAAAAATAGTGATGTGCCTCTTGTAAACTTATCTAGAAAGCACCTCATATGGGTAAATGAAAAGTAGAGGAAATAAAAAAGGTCAATGTATTCAACAAGCCGGCTAGTGGATGGTATGTGATGTGAATTCATTAGAATACTATGAAATTATAGTGTAAGTGATTGAATGGTCGGACCAATAGATGTAGTTTGTTCCTGATATCATGTTTGAGTCTTTTTTTGTTGTCCATATATGGTCTATGCATGTTGGTATATTGTTGTTGGTGTTTTTTATAAGTTGTTCAAAATCTTGGAATGCCATTTATGATATTATTGTGTTGAAGCCATTATTTCTTGCCATGAAGTCGATGTTGAAGTCTCCTCCTATGTAAGTTTCCATATTTTTCTTTAATTTTGAAAACATTTTGTGTAATGCTTCGCATAGATTTTTTGAGTTTGCCCTTGGTGTTTTGTACAAATTTACTATTGCTTGCATTGGTCTTGTTTTTGAGTGATGAATTGATAGCAATATCTCAACATTATTTTCCACAAAGAAATAGCTTTTTTGCAATTGTCTTTCTTTTTTGTAGTATGTTGCTATTCCATGACCCTTGTTGCTTGATATTAACTCGTATCCTGGCAAGTTGATCTTACTTTTATCGTGTTCATGTGTTTCTTGCAAGCAAAGATATGTTGTTGACAGTATGCTTTTAGAGTTTAAGATGTATTCTTTGCTAGTATTGAATGATCTTGTGTAAAGTGATTATAATTTTGGTGTGTTATTTTCTAACATGGAGAAGTCTACTTGTTTTGTTATCCATCTTGCATTTGTATTTAGCCTTTCAATTTCGAGCATTACGTTTTCATCCACTTTTATATGTTTTTTTTCTATCTTGTTAATTATGTATAGGTTTGAAGGATCTCTAATTCTTGATAGAGCAATGTATAGTAGGCCATGTGTTCTTATGTTTGAAGGATCAAATATGCTAGTTTGTCCATTATTAGTCCTTGTGCATGGTGAATTGTTCTTGCTACTGTGGTTGAATAGGAAATTATGTTCTTGTCATGGTATTTAGGCTGTTCTTTCCTATCTAAAATTCTCTAGTGTGACTATTGTGATAGGAGTCCAACCTTTGTTTGTCTTTGGTATCTGCATGTAACTACTTTTTCCTCTCGTTTTTTTCCCTATTCACTCCTCACTAAACATAATCCACATAATTGATGAATTTTTTTTTTCATATGCTTTGAATAAGCCATCAGCTCTGTTTACTAAGCCATCTTTGACGTCGGGGTCTCCTGTGCATATTTTGACTAGCATTCCTTCTTTTAGGTTAAGTTCTCTATGTACACCTACTGTTGATTTTGGGTCTATGGGATTTTTTATTGTTTTGTTGCATGTTTTGTGGCATGTGTTCTTAGCTTTTAGATTGTGTGCTTGTGTTGTGAATGCTTGGAATACTTCCTCATTATGCTTGTATTTTAACACGTTCGTGTAAAACAAATGAGGTGTTTCATGTTTTTGGGGGGCTTGTCTATGGTAGTTGTTGTTTAGGAATTTGATGTCATTCTTTGTTTGTTTTCCTATGCGTACGCTATTTAGAATTTCTAGGAATTTGTCTCTCTTTTTTTGCATGGGTGTAGTTAGCTCGTAGTAGTGTGCATTGTCTTTCCATAATACTAAAGGTAACACAGGTGCAATTGTAGGTCTGTTTGAGAAGATCCATGCATCTTTTGTTGGGCTTGCTTGTTGGAAGAGGTCTCCACAGAAGATAACATCTTCTCTCCTCTGGTGCACTAGTGTTAATGTATGCAAAATTTCTCGTACTACTTGTTAGTGGCAGGGACAAAGCAATGTATACCACTTGCTGTGCACTTATATGTTGTGTGTTTAAGATTGTGTTTCTCACCTTTCATACTCTATCTGAGGCTGGAGAATTTGCATCAATGCATGAGATCATTGCTTGTTTAATAGCTTCTATTATTCTTTTGTCTACCTTTGTCATGTAAGACATGAAATATGACGCTGCACCATGTGCATTCAACACATATTGAATATCTGTGTTTGCACCCCATAGCTCATATATTTTAGAATCAAAGTTGTTTGTGTAAATGTCCTTTGATTGTTGCCGAAGCATCACTATTGGTTGTACTACTTTTACACATAGGGAATGAGTGTATTCTTATGATGTTATTCAATTTTTGTAAGGAATTCATTGAAGTTCATTGCCATGGTGGAAGGCTCTTCCAATGCTTTATCTATTTTCTTGACGTTAATCTTTACTGTGTCAATGTAATTGCACCAGGTTCAAATGGTAAGAGTATTAATGTTTGTTCCATTGGTGGTTTTGGGAATCCAAATCTACAATGCTTGTTGCTTCTGCAACATGTTTTCTTATGCTTGTGTGTTTGTAGGTATTTGTTTTCTTGTGGTAGCTATTCACTATCCATTGTAATGTACTTGTTGATGAATTGAATTAGAACATCATCTATGGCAATGCCATATTAAGGTGCTTGTTCGACCCATAACAAGCCGTGGTCGTGTTGGCTACCTCTGTTCTAAAATTCAATGAAGAAATAATCTGCTATCTTACCTAGCACTGAATGATCTCTTCTCATTAATCGTTCGATCGCTTGACACCTATGCAAGTAGTGTCTTGTTGTGGTTATTGGATCAAATCTTTCAATATCACATAGGTTTTAATTTTGGGACATACTCGTGTCATGCCTTGTTCTACTATGCAATTCCCGTAAGCATGTAGCTAGTGGAGACCAATGTTTCTCAGCTAATGAGAATGTTATGAAAAATGTTGGACGTCCAAGTTGCCGGATCATTGCAAAATAAGTTCTTCTTGAGCTTATACTTATAGTCTAGTCATGTTCAAAGGCATTGAAATTCTCTATACCCTATATTAGATTGCAATAGTTTGTCAATGTTAGTATCTTTTATTGTTTCTTTAACTTGTATTCTCCTTCCTCGCATTTGTCCTTTTCGTAAACATACCCATGTGGAAGAAACAACCCGTATTATCAAGAGTTTCATTGTTTTCAAGAAAAGATTTTCAATTGAGTAAGAAAATCGGCGATCATTGTTCATTATCTCCCAATGTGCTATTTCTTGGTAGTTAGTACGTGCAGGTACTTCATACATTCTTAGGTGTCCATAAAACAAAGTTGGAAATGCAAGTTCTTCACATTATTTATCTTTGAATATGCTAAGTGGTGAAAAAACTTCAAAGGGAGCTACAGTAATAGTCTTGTCCTCATAATCTACTACCTATTGAGTAGTGAATATACCATGGACTAAAGTGTCTGTGTGAACCTCATCATTATCATCATGACTAGTTTCATTGTCATCATTCTCTACTACATGGTTGGTAGCCTCTTGGAGATTTATGATGTGATCAAACCATAATGGATTTAGCTTTACATTTTCCTCTTTGTATAGCGGTGTTTGTAGTAGCTCATTCAAAGAACAAATTGTTAGCGTGGGTCTTATGATGTCACTCATGTAGTTATGACTGTACTCTAGTTTCCTCTTAATAGCAACTTACACGGTTGAGTCATCTGTCAAGAATCTAGGAAGAACCCTTTGAGCTCTATCAACATCTGCCAAAACATTTATGACACTACCACACAATCCATACTGGCCATCCCACCTCGGATCGGGAGAGTATGTTGCATCGATGCCGAGCATATCATACACCACAAGAGCGTTGCATGCTGCACATGCACTTCTCACCTTTAAGGTATTCACCAAACAGACAAGGTGAAAGCAATGCTCATAAGGGAGGGCATAGTATTCTGTGGCCCTATCAAAATGATCTTAGTAGATTGGGCAAAATGGCCCATCCATGATGTATTGTAATGTTCTAGGTATCATGGATGGTTTGTGCATGGCGAGGCCAAACAAAATCATGACTGATTGCTGAGACTACGTCCCCATCTTCAATATGTTTCAAGGTGGCTTGTGCATCATGCCCTTGTTGAGAATAATTTCTTGCTATTATGCACATCTCCATGTATATCAAGCCGCTAGCCAGTTTTAGATAATAGTGCATGCAATCTTTGATTGTCATTTCTCACCCTCTCAAGTTCTTGCAGCACTCGTCGATGCTCTATTGTTGCATCTTGTACAGTGGCAGCCATAAATGTGACATCTCGCTCGACACGTGCTCCTTGTCTAGCTCCCTCTTCGATATTCATATAGAGATCTTTACTTATGATAGAGGCTACACATTCAATAAAGTCACATACAAGCTTATCAATTGATGTTGGGTAAGAATTCTTCAAAAAAACCCGAAAGTAAATGATCGACATATTTAAATATTATATTAACCTGAGATTGGACAATCGACGCTTTGCGGAGATTCGACTACCACGGGTCTGGCGCTTGGTGTACATGGATCCTCGTGTACTCAAGTGACTGATGCAAAGTCCACTTCACGCCCAAGCACAAACTTTGCATATAGCATCTTTGCAAAGTATTTTGGAATTTCCTAGCAAAAATCATCTCCCAGATGCATTGTGCATTCTCTTTCATGGCTTCATTATAACACCGCGTAAGGGACCATCGCCCATGTTTAGGAGAATTTTTGCTACAATCCCATATGATCTCTAAATCATCATCCGAGACAAGGATATTTATAGTCGAGTACTTCATGCCATTAGGGTTGTGGAAAATACTGGCTTGGGCAATTGCCTTTGTTTGCTCTTTTAAAGACAGATGTGTGGTAGCGTCAGCCACATCCATCATGAATTGCATCGCTTGAGTACCGCGTGTGCCTTGGTATATGGCCTATGTGGATGGTTGAGGGGGTGTTCTTGATGACGATGCCATTGTTTTGGTGAAGTGTTAAACCCTAACCATAATAGCAAATATACGAGTTCACGACATGATACATACATACATTCAAACAAATTTGCTTGTCATCCTTTTATAGAAGATTGTTTTCTCGAAATTTCTAAACATAAATCCTAAACGACAATGAAAATCATAAATACATTTCAAAATAGTGCAAAATTTATTTTAGGAATATTTAAAACTACAAGACTTGCAAATGGAAATATGATTAGTTGGAAATGGAATATGTTCACTGGCAAATGAAAAATTTATAGATAAGTTTTCATATCGTCCATTGGACGCATTGCATCATTTTCATCAACACGGTGTGCGTGAAGTTTCGTTAGCAGCAAGTAAATTGTCATCCGTTCCTGAAGCTCATTTTGGCACAAGTTGAGTTTATAATCCCACAACAGCTTGATTACATTCCCCAACTATAGTTAATCAATTGATAGTGCGAACCTGCACCCAAGGAAGTTGGCTATTTCACCAAGTAACCAACCAACAACATAGCAATCTAACATGTCTGACCATGCATCATTTGGTTGAGGAAAAGGACCTTTTCTTGCGTAAAGCTCTGGTGAAAACCAAGGAAATCTTAACTTTGGAGCATGCGTCTGAACCAGCTTGGGCTTACTCTCAGTTTTGTGGAGACACCTTTCCCAATCAATAATGCTCACCTACACAAATTTCCCATCTGGTGTGAGATCCAGCGCACAGTTTCAAGCATTCAAATCAATGTGTCTAAACCCCCTCTCATGCACTACTTCCATTGCACTAGCAATAGCTACGTAACTGGCAAGAGTGTTCTTACAACATAGCCTTGTGTGACGCTCCACATTTTTGTGTGACACTCCATATTTTGTGTATAAATTTCTTTTTTGTTTTAGTAGTGTGTCAATTTTGTGTTTTGAAAATACTAATAAGTGATTTGAGATTTAACAAATCCAAGAAAATATATAAACGCATGGGAGTTGTGATCAGAGTTTGCAGGTTCAAAGGAAGGTCCATCTTTGTGAATTCTCAAGAGAACTTGGAAAGGAGTGATTGATTTAAAAAGAACTAAAGTTATTGCTATAATGGAGCAAATTGGTCATGAAGGGCAAGAAAAGTAGGATAAAGTGGAAAAGCCAACAAAAAGTGGGGAAAAGCAGGTCGCACCTCTCTTGGATAAAAACGGCAGTCACTATTTCAACCATAACTTTTGATTTTGAACTTGGATTAAGGAGATCTTTTTTTTGTTGGAAAGCTGAGATTGCGATATATACTTTTACAGAAGAGGTAGAGATCTAATTCTATGATCTATTAAGTTAAAAACTTAGAATACGCAGAGGCAGCAAGGCAGCATATTTCAGAAGCTCCAAGATTGAGATTGAGAGTCTTAGTGAGAGTGAGATTCTTCTTTCATCTATGATTGTATCATCTTGAGTGAGAGTGAGATCCATTGAAACACCTTGGTGTGATTGAGAGTGAGAGTGAGAGTGAGAATAGCTCGGGGGTGGTCGGGCTGTTCGAGCTCCATACATGGAGTATTATGACTCCAGGATTTTGATTGTAAATGATTTTGATTCAATAGAAAGTCTCCTTCTATTGTAATTCAGTGTTCTCCTTCTCTCTATAGAATCAATCTTGATTTCAAGATTTTGAGCATCTCAAGTGGTATCAGAGCAAGTTGAATTTCTGATTGTGAGCGAGAGAGATGGCTTACCATGATGAGGTTCAACGGAGGATGTTTGAACAATATCTTTTGATTCAAACACTGAGTGAAGAGCTAAAATGGATAAAAGGAAAGGCTTCGGCGGATACTTATGAAAAAAACGAGACAAATGGAGATCTCAACAATGGTATTTATGTAGAAATACCTCGAAATGATGATGCTATAGGATCAAGACCATGGAAGAGGACACAAACGGAGGAAGAGAATGTCAAGGATGAAGTTGCAGATCCAAGACCTCCCAAGAGATCAAGAGTTGAAGAGGATGTTGCTGAATTAGCTCTTAGGCAAGTCTTCAAGAAGGCAAAAGTTTCAAAATTTGATGGTGATAAGAAGACTAGAGAAGATCTTGAAGCTTGGCTTGAAGAGCTTGAAGATTTCTTTGCCCTATGAGAATTTGATGAGGTTGGAAAGGCAAAGATTGCATCTCTTCAACTCCATGGAGTCGCAAAGTTATGGTGGAAGTCTCATCTACAGGTTAGAGAAAAAACCAACTAAACCTATCACTTGGGCAAAATTTTGAGCCACAGCTAAAAAGAGGTATTGCTCCCCTCACTATTACATGGAGAAAACAATGGAATTTTATAACTTTAATCAGGTTCAAGAGGGAAAGCACAATTTTTTTGTAGATGAGTATAAGGAGAAGTTCCTCCAATTGCATAAATATGCACTTGAAGTGACAAGTGACTCTCTTACACATAAGTTTGTAGAAGGTCTTAAGGAGGATCCTTTATACATGATGAAAGGGACTGGATCCAAGGATTTCTTAGAAGCATACAACGAATGGAAAAACTAGAAGCATACAACGAACGAAAGGTGACAAAGACAAAAATGATTCCAACGGGTCATCCTTTTTCAAGAGTTCAGAGTTCAAATGTCTCCCAAGAAAGATTTGAGTTTTCTAGTGCCAATAAATTTCAAGGATGGAGGGAACAATAGGATGGTAGAAATCTTAGAAATCAAAGAAGATTCATTCCTTATAGTCAGGAGGGCATCCAAAGCAAAGATCAAGCTAATAAAGTTGCTAGGAACTAGGAGGGTCAACAAGTATCTCCTTGGAAAAATGATCCTGCTTTTATTGAACGATGGCTAGGATTGTGCTTCAGGTGTGGAGAACAAGGACATCATACATTTGAATGTTCAAATAAAGCCAAATTCAATTTTGTCAAAGGATCCAGGATGGAGGCTAAGATGGGCGAGATGAATCCAACCATCGATGAAGCTGAGGAAGAAGGACACATCTAGAATTCAAGAAGATGGAACGTTGAAGGTTGAACCCCAGCTTATTTTGGATAGACAAACCAAACAACTTAGAAACAAAACAATAGTAGAAGTTTTGGCAAAATGGGATGTATATCCTATAGAGGATGCTACTTGGGTAGATTTAGATTCACTTATTGCTAAGTTTCCTTCTTTTAAACTCTGAGGACGGAGTTTTTCAGAGAGGGGGTTATTATGATGCTCCACATTTTTGTGTGATGCTCTATATTTTGTGTATAAATTTCTTTTTTGTTTTAGTAGTAGTAGCTATTTGTGAAATTTATTTTCATGTCAATTTTGTGTTTTCAAAATGATAAGTGATTTGATATTTAACAAATCCAAGAAAATATATATATGCATGGGAGTTGTGACTGGAGTTTGCAGGTTCAAAGGAAGGTCCAGCTTTGCGAATTCTAAGGAGAACTTGGAAAGGAGTGATTGATTTAAAAAGAACTAAATTTATTGCTAGAATGGTCTAGGAATGGAGAAAATTGGTCGTGAAGGGAAAGAAAAGTAGGATAAAGTGGAAAAGTCAGCAAGAAGTAGGGAAAACCAGGTCGCACCTCTCTTGGATAAAAACAACAGTCACTATTTCGACCATAAATTTTGATTCTGAACTTGGATTAAGGAGCTTTCTTTTTTGTTGGAAAGATGAGATTGCGATATACAACTTTACAGAAGAGGTCGAGATCTAATTATATGATCTATTAAGTTGAAAACTTAGAATACACAGAGGCAGCAAGGCATCATATTTCAGAAGCTCCGAGATTGAGATTAAGAGTGCGAGTGAGAGTGAGATTCTTCTTTCATCTATGATTGTATCATCTTGAGTGAGAGTGAGATCCATTGAAAGACCTTGGTGTGAGTGAGAGTGAGAGTGAGAGTGAGAATAGCTCAGGGGTGGTCGGGCAGTTCGAGCTCCGTACATGGAGTATTGTGACTCCAGGATTGATTGTAAACGATTTTGATTCAAAATAAAGTCTCCTATTGTATTTTAGTTTTCTCCTTCTCTCTATAGAAGCAATCTTGATTTCAAGGTCTGGATCATGCCAGCTCTGTCTTCAACAATCTATGTGCATGTGTAATATCATGCCTCAACTTCTTGCCAGCATAAGATAGGGTTGGCTTCAAACCTGGCACACCCTCTATCATAACTTGGTACACTTTTCCTTCTACCCCCCTACCTAATTCCTCAAGAATTGTCAATGCAACTAGCGGTAAGTGTACCGTTGTAGAGCGCACATCAGCAAACTTGTGCAAAAGTCTATTTGTGCCTTGCCATCTTGACTTCTCGTGTCTATTTTTTCTGATGAGTCACTTGTAACTTGGGTATAATATTGCATGGCAACATTCGATAGTCTATCGGCCGCACCTTTTTTCTTTCAAATTTCCCTATGAATGGCAGTGTGGGATTCCTTGCATTCTATGAGCTGCCACCTATACACCTTTGACCTTGCTGTGTTTTTCAAGGGCTCTAACTACTTTACCATTTCATATTGTGCAACTATATCAACCAACACTTTAGGTAGGAAACTTAGTATAGCCTCTTTCTCCTCTGTCCGCTCCACCTCTCCATGCCTCATCTAGCTACAGTCCAATTGAGCAAGTATGCGCTAATGCATTTCATCCAACTTAGACTTGGTATGCAGAACATCTCTTCTTTTCTCCTCATTCAATGTTATAATATGTCGAACGCACACCCTATGGACAAGTTGTTGCAACTCAATTCTCCAAGTGTCTCTCTCTCTCTCTTTGACGGGGTGGCTGCCATGAGAAAGGCAGAGGTATAGATCTAATTCACACAACAATCAGTACATAAGAACTTGTGAGGTTCTACTACCACGATGAGTCATGATGTGTACATATGAAAACTAACAAATAGCAAGTAAGTAATTGAGACATCTAGGTCCAATCGTAATGCATTACGTTAACACTCAATAGTCATTACAAAAACAAATGCAAAAAAATGAAGAAATAAAATTGAGATCTACACACATGCTAACAGGAATTTGTAATAGATAATTATAACGTGGACCCTAAAAGCAATAGCGTGCCTCATACAAAGTAGTCCAACAATTCCTATCAGGCTATCGAAGAAGGATAGGCTATAAAAGATGAACATAAAAACATATAACAGCAATCACAATGTAATGAACCAAGATGATTCAGATCAACATTGTGTGATCACACATCTTGAGCTCATTGGGAAGGTCATCGTCGAGATGAATCCAGCTGGCCAAAGCGAGCCATCATCCAGACAATAACTGGCTCTATTGACACCTATGTACAATACATATGAATATATGATAGTAGACCAAAGCGAGGTGAATCCAATCGGTCGAAGTGAGCCATCACCCGTGGCCTTAATCATAATACTACCTAATAGGACGTCATTCGAGGAGAGATGAATCCAACCGGTCAAAGCAAGTCATCATCCGGCCCTAAGTGATAAACATCACACATTCAAACACATATAAACAAGCATAAATAAGCATCATATATATTCCTCTCTCAATTCGGACGAGGTGAATCCAGCCGACCGAAGTGAGCCATCACTCGGTCTTAATCCTGATTCTACTAGAACATCACTTGCGGCTAGATGAATCCAACCAGCCGAAGCGAGTCATCATCCAGCCCCAAGTGAAATACATCATGAAATCACACACTCAGAAGCAAGCAAGCACAAACATATGTCATATTTCTCTCTCTTTTCTCTCAACTAAGGTGAGGTGAATCTAGTCGGCCAAAGCGAGCCATCACTCGGCCCTAACTAAGAACAATAGCGAGGTCATAAGCTCACCAAAAGCTTGAAGGAGAAAGTGGAAAACAACGAAGATGTAGAAAACTGCATAAAATTCTAGTGAATTTCGATGAACTGTGGGAAAAAATGATACGAAGGGGGCCTTTTATAGAATCCAACTTGACATACTGGCTAGTATGTCCACACACTGGTTGGTTTTTGTGGCCAATGCATGCATGCAATGCGTTTGGTCTGTGCACAACGATCAGTGTCACACTACACCGACCGGTATTTTCCCGAATATACCAACCGGTTTTTTGTTTCACCGACCGGTTTGGTGTAGTGATTCACCAACCAGTTTATTTTCACCGATCGGTAAATCCCAACACTAGTCAGTATTTTTGGGAAAATACCGGTCAGCGATCTTGAGATTTACCGATCGGTATATAGCTGCTCAACCGATGCACATTAGCCGGTTGTAAAAAATGTGTTTTTTGCATTTTTAACATCCACATGCATTTTTAATTCGAAAAACACGTTCTTTTCTTTAAAAAAATGTACTAAAACAATCCCAGTGGACACTGCATCGATGGGAGATGGAGAATGATGTGCTGTCTCTTGATTTGTGTGTGATAGATGGAGAAGTTGTAGGTGCACGATTGCATGTTGAGGATCTTAGTGTTAGTTTGGGAATGATAATAGATGTCGATTGTGTTGGTGTTTGTGATTCTTAAGATTGCTTTGATCTTGGTGGACGTATTTTGAAGAGTGTTCCTTTCTTGGATGTGAATCTGAATCTTGTCGTTGAGGTTTGTAAGGGAATCTTGTGGTCCAAGGGAATGGATTGTAGTATTTATGTGGAGAAGCTTGATTTATGGCAGTTGAATGACATATCGCACGTTTTATTCATGCAAGTGATTAAGGTTAATGGGAAGATGTATCCTGTGGAGATTTTGATGAATATGTATCACTCCTTTGTTCGTGTAGTTCGGACAGATCAGGGAGGTCATGTGGCAATTTTCGAGGTCGCTAAATTTCTGTTCAACATTTGTGTCAATCCAATTTTTTGAGGTAACCAAAATGTTGAGAGTTCACGCTCAACATAGTGTGATCATGTGTGCATAGCACCATCACATGATCATATGTGCATAGCACTAACCTTATAGAGTGGTATAAAGGAAAGGGTTAGATCCCCTAACGCTAACCCTAAATGGGTTTGTATATATTCTACATTTTCAACTAAATCTAGTATCCAGTTAATCATTTGTGGTGTGCTCTCTATCTGTGTCCTCTCTCCTCATCTCCACTCTTCTCCTCTCCCCTCTTCATATTTTGTCATGGTATCAGAGCTCCCTTGCCTTCTGCTGAGGCATTGCGATCCTTGAGAGTGCGAGAAAGATTATGAGATGAGAGTTCTCTTGAGTGTTCTCCGTGAGAGTCCACTTCTGGTGAGAGATCTTCATCCATCCTTTGTGAGAAATTTTCGTCCATTTGAGAGGAATTTCCATTTATTTCATTGAGAGGAATTCTATTCTATTGAGAGGAATTCTTAGTTCATCTCCATGTGAGAGAGATTCTTTGAGTTGTTTATTCAGCTCATTTCTTCTTCTTGTGAGAGAGAGTTTAAGTTTTGGTTTATTACAGTGTGAGAGACATATAGAACCGGAGCCTATACTTTGAGAGAGAGAGAGAAATCTAAGGCTTGAGAGAGAGAGGCTATGCTTTGAGAGAGAGAGCCAACCAGTAACTACGACAGCGAATCTCCAACAACACCAACAAGTTGCAGCAAGGCTCTAGCTTCAACTAATCTCCAAGCTTCACGCTCCTACAAAAAATCTTCTGCAACGACCCTCACATGACTCCCGCACCAACTCCTGATGAACAAGCAACTTCTATAGCAGCCATTGCATAGCTCTTCAACGAGCTATGGACGATTTTCTGTATTTTTTGGGTAGATTTTCAAAAGCCTGTGCTATGAGGTCCATGCAATGGCGGCTCTAGTACCAATAGCACACGGCTCTCCAGTTAGCCCCAGCCCTTCTAAGGCTCTAAGCTTTTGGCTCCAAAGCTTTGCACGACTCCTACAGTCCATAAGATTCAAACGGCCCTCCGATGAGCTCTCACTAGCCAGCTACGACTTCCAAATCTTAATAGCCTAAGCTACCACAGCTTTGCTCCAATTCCAACCTCAAATAGGCTATGAACCTCTGCATCGCTATAACCAACCTCTAACGATAGAACGAAAGCCTCACAGCATCAACAGACTACCTACCACCTTTGCCTCAATCAACGCTCATGGTGTAGTGCCTCCTCGACAAACCTCTACCAACAAGCTTCCAATGCTTTCTCCAACTCGACCAGCCCGTCCATACACGGCCTCTCTGCAACCAGCCTCCAAGCTTTCCTATTAGCCATCAACAAGCAAAGCTCTGAGATGGATAGCCTCCACGATGTGACAAACGACCATCCCAACGATGACCTTGTGCCATGGGAAGGAATAGCAGTAGCTCATGCTCTGCTCACAATCTTCAAGCCTATGATCTGCTCCAATAGCTCCCAAGCGCTCCTACATCTCGCAACGAGCCAATGCTCTAGTCTAAGGCCCATACAAAGAAGCAAAGCAAAGATTCTTGACGATGGCCTTCACCTTCTCCTTGATAATGCCTTCTCCTTCTCCTTGACGATGGCTGCGAGCTCTAGACGATTCCCATGCCATCTTTGTCTCAAAAAAAGACACGTGGCAAGGCCTTATCCTCAGGGTAACCACACAGTAGGTTTGGTCAAATTAGGAGAAGCAGCATCCATCTTGACACTTGATATGGCAACCCCAAGCCATATGGGGTATATAGGATCTGATGGCCTCACCAAGATGAAGTCACCTTGCTTAACATCCACCATTGGTCTAAACTCTTCCCTCAGCTTACCTTTTAGAGGCCCAGAATAGTGATCATTCCATTCCTCATAGCCTTGGAAATCATTAATGCAAGCATCTATATCATCCTCCTCATCAGGAGATTGTGTTCTTGGCCAAAACTCTCTCTACACTCCTATCTCTTAGATGTTTTCTTGTTTGAGCTCACCGATCATGGTTTTCAAATAGTCTATCACTGGCCTAATGTAGGATTCATACGATGCATTCTTTCCACTTGCACATCTCTCCCAAAACTTAATGTAATCCTTTATCCCTGATATTACTTGCAAGTGATCTCTCACAAATGCAGCCATTGGCAGTATATCTGGACAACCTATTGGCAACAATGATCGACCCTCACTATCTTTCTTCCATAGCTCAAATCCCCCTTCAATGGGCATCCCCAATTTAGTGATTTTGGATGCACCTTGTACTGCATCATTGGTCTATCACCTTGCATGTAAAATCGAAATTGTAATGGCTTTGCATGTCCAACTAGCATTTCTTGCCCATCACATAGGTAGCCATCCACATAATCCTTGAAGTCAAGAACCCGTGTACGAACAAATGGTGTCGGTGAAGATGATGTACAGTTTTTGAATGTATCCATCAGATGCGGGAAAGTGCTTGTTTGTCACACCTACAAGCTCTCAGAAAACCTATTGAACATTGCATTAATGTCCTCATGTGTGTGCCCTACCATCAAGAAGCCCAATTGAATTGTCTTGAAAATGCCCCTTGCTACAAGAAGAGAAAGGTATGCAAACAAGTATCTATTTTTGTTCTCAAACCCATAATTATCTAGTTGGAGTAGCAAGTTCTCTGGCAACTTTTGGAATGGTGGCTCAATAGCAACACTCCCCTCTAAAGAGGGTGGGTTTTCTCTTGTATTTGACAGAAAAAAATTCATACATGTGTCTGTAGCCCTTGCAATGGAAGTCATCATGGCCTCCATGATAGACTTCGGGTCACTTTCCGATACAGTTTCTAGATTTGCATTTGTGATCATGACATCTACATTTTCAGACAAGCTAGCTCCACTTGTGGAAACATGTGCACCTTTAGAACTCTAATGGGAGTCCAAAGCGTTTCTTGAACATAGAGCATTCAAAAGGCGAGCATTGCTTCTAGGAATCCCATTGGTAGCAAGGTCTCCAAGGTCATGCATATCCATCCTCTCGAGGTTGCGCAAACAAATTGAGAGTGATCCAATCGTTAGGTTGGGATCAGATGGCCACAAACCATTGAGGGTGAAGTGTCCATAATGATTGTTTCCATGCTCATGGGTAATCATTCCAATGAGTGAAACCTATAATTGCCATGCAAAATCGGTGTCCTTGGACCTCACCTGAAGTCTTGGAATTGTCGTCTTTTTTCGGCCATCTTATCATGGATTATGCATACATACTTTTTTGGATCCACCATCTCGGAGTACCTACGCCATGCATAGTATAAGTTCCTACAACTTTGTTGCTGTATCATATGCATCTTTCTCTCTTCCATTAGCGAATTGTGCTCATCTTGGCTTTTTGTGGCTGCCAATTAAGCCTTGATCGGGATGCACAAGCTACATTTAGAGAATTCACTCATCTTAGCAAGGGCTACATTTTTTGAGTTTGATTTCCAAATCCTACCAAATGTGGATGTGGATAGGCTCTGATAACCACGTTGATTAAGTGAAGTGTTGACCTCACGTAGGATGTCTATCTTATTTCTTATACACTTCAGATATCACTTGTTGTGTCTCTCTAGAACCATCCTGCATGGTTCTACTCTTGTGAGGCATATGCTCTATGCTATTATCCACAAAGTGTTGAATGAGAGCCCTTCCCATACCTATGTGCTCCCTGCTCCTCCTCATAATCCCTGAATTGCCATGCACATATCGCTACACACCACTCTCAAATTGCTCCTTGTATCGATAAAATGATGTCCTTGGAATTCCATGCATCTCATACCATGCTCTACAACAGACATCCCGACCGTTTATCCTAAAGTTGTAGCATATCCTCCTTGTGTAGTCATGATGCCAAGCCATTGACAACATATCATATATAAAGTTTGTACGAGACTCCAAGGAGCTGCCCCAAAAGTTCTTCCTTAGATTCATTAAGAGATCTTGCTCTACATGTTGGCAACACCTACTCCCACAACAATCGATGGAAGAAACCTGCTGCACCGAATCTAGTGACATTTTGTACATTAGTGTTGGAGGCTCTCTTTGTTTAGGCACCTTGTTAATGAAAGTGTGCCTTCTTTTCTTTGATGTTGGATCATCCCTTTTCAACATTTGATCATTGACCAACTCATCAATCCCAACAACGTGGTCCATGGGCACATATTGTTGTAATGGGCTTGCTTCAAGTAAGATAATCTCCTTGATGGGCCACTTTACTAGGCTGAGAGAGCCGACATCTTGCATAGAAGACCCTAAGTCACTTCCTCTAATTTGTTCTTTCTTTTCAATACCCACACCAATGCAATCGTTACCCAATAGGTCAAATTTTATAGAGTCTCCCGGGAAAACATATAAGATCACACCTTCCCCCACGGTCTTTGTTTTGCCTCAACATAAGGTTGCTCAGGCTCACTTGGTGCAGCTTCTTCTCGGGGGGGTCACTCATCATATGTAACCCTATCACGTGAGTTCAACAGAAGGATATTTTTTATTTCTAAAATTTACAGAAATATATATACATAAGGGACTATTTAAAATAATTTTGTAAAAAATTTACAGATTTGTATAGAAAAGGGGTACATTTTATTAATGAAAAATTTTACAGATAAGGGATTTTAAATAAAGGCCTTGAACGCACGTGATATAGAGGGTTTATACATAGTGACCCCCCTGAGAGCTTCTTCAGTTACCGCATCATCTAAAGAATCACCAACATGTTTTAGAGAGCCCTTAGGCCACTTGACAACACTCCAAATTGCCTCACCAACAAACACTGCATCCATAGTGGGAAATGGCAAGAGCATTTTACTATTGATAGACTTCTCCACTATCACCGATACATTTTCTCTCCCAATCTTCACACCACTACAGTAGGCCTCCAGATCTATTGCACACACTCCACCAATTCCAACCACTTCATTCCCCACCATCATCATGACCTTGTCCCTGCTTCTGATAGCCATCCCCTGTCATTATGATTATGGAGAATTAATTATGAACAAATTACAACCAAAGAATTTCATAAGACCATCAAATATGTCCTTCTAGAGGGGAAGAATGGCATTGGTGCAAACAATGTCCTAAATTTTTGCTTTGCAACTGGAGAATCGCACTAGTGCCATTCTCCCACTGCAATGTCATGATTAAAAATTTGGGCTTTGAGATGGGAGAATCGCATGAGTGCCATTCTAGCATTGCAATGTCCTAATTCAAAAAAATTTATTTGAAAAGGGGAATGGCACCAGTGCCATTGTCCCCATGCATTGACTTGAGAAAAACATTTGTCTTCATAAGAGGAGAATAGACTAGTGCCATTCTTCCTTTAGAAGACAAAATTTTGACTTGGGACTTTGCCTTGGGAGAATGCCAATGGTGCCATGCTCCCTTTGCAAAGCCAAAATTTTATATTAGGACATTGCAATGGGAGAATGGCACTGGTACCATTCTCCCTTTATGAAGGCAAACTTTGAATCAAGACATTGCATTGGGAGACTAGCACTCATGCCATTTTCCCTTTGCAAAGCCAAGATTCTGAATCATGACATTGCAATGGGAGAATGACACTAGTGCCATACTGTCTTTGTGAAGTAGAAATTTTGAATCACGACATTGCATGGGGAGAATAGCACAGCCAAAGTTTTGAATCAGGACATTGCAATGGGAGAATGGCAGTGGTGCAAATTTAAAATTTAAAAATTTTGGCTTTGTAATAGGAAAATGGAGAATCGCACTAGTGCCATTCTCCCATTGTAATGCCAAGAATTGAAACCATACACTGTGTGTGTGTGTGTGTAAACATGGTACTCCTTTGAAACCATACACTATTTTTATCTTTAGGATATTCCGATGGGAGAATGGCACTGGTGCCCTTCTACCTTTGTGAAGCCAAAATTTTGAATCAGGACATTCCATTGGGAGAATGGCACTGGTGCCATTCTCCCAATGCAATTCCCTGATTCATATTTTCACTGGTGCCATTTTGACTCTGTGAAGCCAAAACTTTGAATCTAGGAGAATGGCACTAGTGCCATTTCCCCTTTGCACAGCCAAGATTTGAATCGGGAAATCACAATGGGAGAATGGCACTGGTGCCATTCCCCCTTTGGAAAGCCAAAGTTTTGAATTGGGACATTGCAATGGGAGAATGGAAGTGGAGCAAATTTAAAAATTTTTAGCTTTGCAAAATGGGGAGATTGGAGGATGGCAGTAGTGCCATTCTCCCATTGCAATGCCAAAACTTGAGACCATAGACTTTGTGTGTGTGTGTGTGTGTGTGTGTGTGAACGTGGTATTCATTTGAAACCATACACTATTTTACTTCCATTTATTCATATATGTGGTTGGTAAAGTTGATCGATATTACTTTATGAAACCTAGCTCGTTATGTGAGTTTATTCACATTAGTTTGGTTATGCTACGTTGGTTAAGTTACAAATTTTTATGTTAAAGTATGTTTTTCTTGATCAAGGTCTAAGTAACGTAAAATTTTAAGGTGTAGATTGAATTAGTTTACGAGCATGTGATTTTTCTCCATGTTAAAAAAAAAATTGTAATCATGCTCATCATTAGATCGCAAGCTATGGATTTTTTTAAAGGAAGATGAGAATAGGTTAAATAAAAGGCATGAGGACAATGTAAAAAAGGAAGAAAATGAGTGTGGACAATGTAAAATAGAAATAAAAGAAATGCATATGTTAGATATGTTAAATGAAAGAAATAAAATAAATGCATAGGGAAAATATGTTAAATAAAAGAAATGCATAGTCTAGATATGTTAAATAAAAGAAATTCATAAGTTAAGTATGTGAAAAAAAATATATGCATAGACTAAATAAAAGAAATATGTTAAATAAATGAAATGCATAGGTTAAGTATGTTAAACAAAATATATGCATAGGGTAAATAAAAGAAATATGTTAAATAAAAGACAAGCATAAGCTAAATACTTGATCGATATTACTTTAGTTGTGTAAGTTTATTCATGTTAGCTTAGTTATGCTTTGGAAGCTTTCGAAGTAAAGGTCCAATAAAAGTAAAATTTTAAGTTGTAGACTGAATTAGTTGACGAGCATCTGATTTTCCTCTACATTTAACAAAAAATATCTGCTTTGGAAGCATTAGATCGCAAGCGTAGGTTAAAATAAAAGGAGTGCATAGGTGGAAGAAAAGGAGCGGCATAGATTAAATAGGTGGAAGAAAAAGAGTGGCATACGTTGAATAGATGGAAGAAAAGCTTCAGGGGGACCTTTTGTGACCCCAAAATGTCCCTTGATGCTTTTAATTATACTTTTAAAATTGCATTCAAAATCCATTCAGATATTATAAAACATTAGTAGCATTAGAAATAGATCCAAAAGACAAACTTGGTGTAGATGAACTACTACTACCCATGGTCTAGACATCTAGATGCACAATATGCTAAGATAAAGTATAGAAAAGGAGCGGATGAAGGAAAGAAAAGGAGCTTCATAGATTAAATAGGTTACATTAAAAAAAAGTGCATAGGTAGGATAGATTAAATATATTAAACTTGTTAAATTTGTTTTTTAACAAAATGCAAAAGGTTAAACTAATGAAGGGTAAAAAATTGAAGAACCCTAGTACCTTCTCTTTCGTTTCTCTCGTTGCCCTATGTTAATCGCCTCATATGCCGTGCTGTGGATCTCCTCGTGCACATAGACTCCTCAAGGCTCTCACAATCTCCTCGTGCGTAGCGACTCCTCAAGGCTCTCACAGAGTCCTCAGAGACTTAGGGAGTGGGCTCGTCACTGGTCGACATCAGAGCCCTCAGCGGCTAGCCTTCCCTCACTCTAGCACTACATTCATAGCGGGATTTCGTGGAAAAGAACATCTCCAACATGCACAAGCCGCCCACTCTCCATTTGAGTCCGTCACCCAAAATCGAGGTATCTCTCTTCTCTCTTTCTTTCAACAACAATAATCTTCTGATGGCTTCCAAGAGTGTTCCTCTTTGTTTTCCATCTCTATCTACGCAACCTGCTTATCTTGTCGCGTCGGTGGTGGAGGAGGAAGCCAAATTGCAAGAAAAGAAAGCCAAAATTTGAACATTTCTCAAACTATCAAACTGATTGAGCATCAGTTGTTGTGTTTCCTTCTAGCTCCATTAACTTCTCTACAACTTTCTAGCGTGATTAGCTCGTAGCTCCGGTGGAATTCAGGCTATCGAGCTATTGGTTGCCGTCTAGAATTTCCTCATTTCTGACATGCATTAGCTGGATAAACGTACTCCTTCCTAATGTGGCATAGTTTTGACCAAAGTTGTGAATTTATGGATGCACAAACATAAGCTTTGCCTATGCTCCATATGAGCCACTCAGCCGACCATCAAGCTCCGTGCGACCTCCTCAATTCTGCCCCTGCCTCAAGACTCTCCATGTGACACTATGACCATCTCGAGCCCCTCAATTCTATGGTGAGTAAAACTCTCTCGACTCTGAGACTCCTCTCCAATTCTACGTTTTATGCATCTTGGGATTGTGACTATCGAGGGTGTGTGAACCTTCAATCTTGCAGTGTGCCCGTTGGTGAGAGTGCCAAGTTGAAGTTTGTGGATGTAGAGGGAAGAGCGTGGAACCCTACAAGCTACAAAGGTTAGGCCTACAACATTCGAATTTAAAGGCTTGATTTGTTTGAAAGTCCTTGAGAGTGGCACTAGTGCCAATATCCCTTGAGATAAATAAATTTTGAAAATTAAAAATTTCTAGTTATAAAGTGAAAGACTTGGAACACTAGTCAAGATTTATGTGTAAGATTTGGTACCAAAATAAAAAATATCAATGATACACTACCAATAAAATCAATGGAATGCCAATCTACATGTTGAGTTTGTGAAGATTTCCTCTGGGATCTACATAATGGAACTGAGATCCCCAAACTCACATGTGTATTGGAACCTGGCACCATTCTCCTATGATCACTGGAATACCCCTCCTAGAATATTAGGGTAAACAACTATACCAAGGGAGAATGGCAGTGGTGCCAATCTCTTATTGGGCCCTAGAAAATGGCACTGAGAAGCCTAAACTCACATGTGCATTCTTCTATGTTCCACCAGTGGAGAATGGCAGTGGTGCCATTCTGTAAAACATCATTCTTCTAGTCCCATCTGATCAATGTATAGGATAGATCATGTGAAGAAGTGCAACTTTGAGTATGCCATGCTCCAACATTGTGTCACTGTCCATGTGAGTTTATGGAGATTGTGGCCTTGGACTTCTTATAAGACTCTCCTATGTAGTGGCCATATGGCATAAGTGCCAATCTACATGTGAGTATGTGGAGATGGCCACTAGTGGA
Organism: Dipteris shenzhenensis; assembly: GCF_047967505.1. Taxonomy (NCBI): domain Eukaryota; kingdom Viridiplantae; phylum Streptophyta; class Polypodiopsida; order Gleicheniales; family Dipteridaceae; genus Dipteris; species Dipteris shenzhenensis. Next base: position 20,049,409 of record NC_141601.1, read on the forward strand.
GAATGGTAGTGGTGCCAATCTCAAGCTAGAACCTCGAAAGTAGCACTATAAACCCTAAACTTACATGTAGATTGGCACCTGTGCCATTCTCCTAGTGCCAATATGACCACTGGAATGCCACTACCCTATTGTTATGTTAACGCTGCACATTGGTGGACTTGCAAGATATCTTGATCAATACATATGGATTGGAATTTGACACCATTCCCCTGTGATGACTGGAATACCCCTCCTAGAATATTAGAGCAGACATTTCTACCAGTGGAGAATGGCAGTGGTGCCAATCTCTTATTGGGTGCTAGAAAATGGAACTAAGAAGCCTAAACTCAAATGTGCATTCTTCTATGTTCCACCGGTGGAGAATGGCAGTGGTGCCATTCTCTAAAACATCATTCTTCTAGTCCCATCTGATAAATGTATAGGATAGATCATGTGAAGAAGTGCAACTTTGAGTATGGCATTCTCCAACATTGTGTCAATGTCCATGTGAGCTTATGTAGGTTGTGGCCGAGGATTACCAAAAAGCGAGCAAAGAAAAGCGAGCAGCCCCAAATAAGCGAGCAAGATTAAATAGGTTTCAAGCGAGCGAGAACCTCATCCAGCATCTTATTCCTCTCAATATCATTGGAACAATTGATGTGATCATAAGCAAATTAAACATATTCCAACAATGAAGGCATGCCTGAAACTCACAATTAACTTCTCTTTCATCCCCATACTATCAATTTGAGTCGTTGTGGAGAGGTAGAGACACAACAATACATAAAATTTGCGATAAAAAAAGCAAACACTACTCAGATTGAACATCCACACAGCAAGATAATGATAGATCACAATGTAGAATATATGACTGAAAATATGTAAACATGATCATGTGCTACATATACATATCATGTCTTTTATGCTTGCAGAAGATCATCCATACATTCGATCCAAAAACATGGAAACAGAACTAACTATGTCAAAAGAAAAAAAACACATTTTCATCATAAGGATTAATTTTGCTTAGTGAAAATACTTATGTAATCTGGACAATACCATGCTTTAAAAAACTTAGGGAGCCAAAAAAGGATTTTAGCCCTCCATATTTCTATTATGACCAATGTCTGAATGATAGTTCTATCGGAACTAGAAATGAATGCATCTAACCACTATGTTGAGTGCTCATCCAGTATCCTATAGACTATTATGTTAAAGTCAATACGTGACCACAAACTCAAGCATAAGAGGAGCATGATTCAAGTGAAATAATTAGCAAAGACACTCGGTAACTAGTATCCTACTGCATCTAACGAAAAATATGCACCAGGCATTAACAAGCTTTTATTTCCACCCGTATAAGCAAACTCGTATCTTGTAGTATGAAAAACTTTAAGGAAAACATTTCACTTAATGCATCAGTTAAGCCAGTGACTACTCATCATGCACAATCAAACAATCATCAAGGAAAGTCTAGTCAAGCAAGTTGAAGCAAAAAACCAAATATCTATTTGGATCTATGCCGTGGTGTATCCGCCAACCACGAGTAGCAAAAGAACCTATGAAAAAAGCAAAATAGGGATTATGCCACGCTACCATGATCACTTCCATGCTACAAATAAGGGAATACATAGTCATTTTAGGGTACTTTTAGGGTTCATTCCCAACCACTAAAAAGAGAGCCAATGCTATCTATTTGTATTCATAAAATCTTTATGAACATTATCATGTTCAATATAAGGATAGGAGCCAGCTCAATGGGTAGTCTTAAACAAATATAAATACTATTCAAATTTTAACCTTATGCAAAAGCTTTTTTTTAAACACAAAGTAAAACTTGATTATACATATAGATGGGAATCAGGTCACCATTGTAAGTATGTATTTAGTAATTAAGTTGAAAATATTTCCTTAGAAAAATAGCTCAAGCAACATAGTACCCATATTATATATCCAAAATTTACAAGATCTCATTCATACCATTAGATTGTTTTCATCACTTGTCACCAGTACTAACCTCAGTTGGCATTATGTATTTGGGTCAAAATAGTTTTTAGTATAGGATATAATGGAGCAATACATTTTTGTAATATCTAGTGATCATAGTTTCTAATATAGGATAAAATGGAGCATAGAGTAATGTTGTCATTCAAAAATGATAATATACCTTCCTTGACCATATACAAGTATCATGCATTCATTAAAAAAATTAGTCATAAACTGCAATATAATGTGCCCATAATGCATGTACATTAAATCTTCACATGTTAGAATGTGAGAAAGGGAATAATTTAACTATGAAATCAGGGATCAATGTAGGGAATGGTCTTCTATGCACACATATATGCTAAGGGTCCATCTAATACAATATTGGAAATTGATGTGAGTATAAGTGTATGCATCCATCGGTGATGTATATGAGTGCATGCATCCATTTGTGATGTATATTGTTGTACTAATCCATGGTGCTTTACGGCTTGAGTTGTTTGTAGCACAATTAATCACAACAATTTTGTATTTTTTAAAAGAAAAATGCCATAAACATTTCATGCTGCAAAATACACACAAAAAAATGGCATTTGTAGCATTAATCCAAGCATTTCCTACAAGCAATCTCCATCCCTCCCTTTCTTGCTTACTCTTTCGGCCACCTCCACCCTCTTGTTGCCCTTCAAGACTGCCTCTTGCCTCCTCGCCTTCTTGCTTCCTCACCTCCTCACCTCCTTGCTTCTTTGCCTTCTCACGTCCTTGCATCATGCTTGTTGCTGGCAATTCCAAGGCTATCCCTCCCCTCATTGGCCAGCTCCTCTACTCCTCACGTCATCCTTCTCCTCATTTTGGTGTCTCTAATGAATAGCTTGGGGGTCTTGTTTTTGGAGGGGGGAAGCATAAGAATGGCAACACCTTAATGCGCTGTCATTTTTCATGCTTTTGCCACCCAAAAACAAGACTTGCAAAGCCCTTGCTTAAGCTTGAATGAGCCTCTTGATTTTGGGCGTGTTAAGCCATTTTTGACCATTGTACCCCCAAAATCAAGAGGCTCATTCAAGCTTAAGCAAGGGCTTTGCAAGCATTGCAAGTCCAATAAATGAAATCAATCAGATTAGGAATTGGCAAACTCAATTTGGGAATGGTCAGAAATACTTTGTCTTTGAATAATGCCTTGGATCATGGGATGGGGTCCCATGAACCTGCTGCCTATGATGACAAATGGTTCTGCCCTCGACTAAAGGTGACGTGTGTAGTAGTAAAAGGATAGCCCTCATGGAATCTCTAAGGGGTCTTGATTTTGGCCATGATTTGCACATTCTAGCACTTGAGCCATATATCAATTTCCAACACTTGAGGCATATAGTGGCTTTGCCCATGCAATGTTTCCAGCTGCAATCCAAGCCTCAAGCAATCTCATATTCTGTATCCAGAGACATCATGAGGGGTAGAGCCTCTTTTTGGTAGTCTCACTAGCAATATGTATTGAAAAAAAAATGTATTCAATTATTATATTCTTCCTTGCTATATGAATGCTCTTAATGCATCCAAATTGTAGAACTACTTCAATACTACTTCTTAGTTATATTGTATAATAACCTCCATATGTATGATTGTGAGACAACAAAAAAGAGTCCTGGCAACCCAAAAATGATAGTGCATTGATGCGCTGCCATTTTTGGGCTACTAGGCCTCTTTTTTAATGTTTCCTGAACATAAGAACAAGCACTTGTGTTCCTTACCTTTCTTTCCAATGGGGGTTTTGATTTTGGGGGTGTATGCCAAAAATTGATAAACAACATTATTTGATGCATATAGTTTTATTAAATCGATAAAATGGGCATGAAAACATCTAAATTGGCTCCTGCCATTTGATTTGATGTATGACATGACCCCATTTGGATTTGTAATTCCAAAGATATGGGGTCTTACTTTTAGGGCTTGAATGCCTAAAATAGGCAGCGTGCCAATGCACTGCCTATTTCATACATTTAGGCCTCAAAAGTAGGACCCCATGCAGGACCAAATGAGGTTCTACTTTTGAGGCCTAAATGCATGAAATAGGCAGCACATTGACAAGCTACCTATTTCAGGAATTTAGGTCCTAAAAGTAGGACCCCGTATCTTTGGACTTACAAATCCCAATGGGATCATGTCCTATATCAAATCGAACGGCAAGAGTCAATTTAGATGGTTTTCATGCCTGATTTCTCCATCAATCAAAACTGTATGCATAAATATATACATCAAGATATGCATCAATATATGCATCAATATATACATATGTATGTATGTATATATATATATATATAGATACATACATACATGTGTGTGTGTACATACACACACACACACACACACACACACACACACACATATATATACACATATAGATATATATGTATGTATATACATACATATATACATACTTACATACATACAGCAAAATGGGGGTCTTGATTTTGGGGGGGGTATGCCAAAAAATGATAAACAACATTATTTGATGAATATAGTTTTAGTTGATGGAGAAAATGGACATGAAAACCATCTAAATTGGATCTTGCCATTCAATTTGATATATGACATGAACCCATTCGGATATGCAAGTCCAAAGATACGGGGTGCTACTTTTAGGGTCTGAATGCCTAAAATAGGCAACGCGTTAACGCGCTGCCTATTTCATGCATTTAGGCCTCAAAAGTAGGACCCCATTGGCAACACAATGGGGTCCTACTTTTGAGGCCTAAATGCATGAAATAGGCGGCGCGTTTGTTGCCAATGGGGTCCTACTTTTGAGGCCTAAATGCATGAAATAGGAAGCGCGTTAACGCGCTACCTATTTCAGGCATTCATGCCTTAAAAGTAGGACCCCGTATCTTTGGACTTACAAATCCAAATGGGGTCATGTCATATATCAAATCAAATGGCAAGAGCCAATTTAGATGATTTTCATGTCCATTTTCTCCATATATCAAAATTGTATGCATCAATATATACATCAATATATACAAATATGCATCAACATATACATACATACATACATATATATATATATATATATATATATATATATATGTATGTATGTATGTATGTATGTATGTATGTACATGCATATATATACATACATACATACATACAAACATCAAAAGTAAGACCCCATTGGTTTCCCATGTCATGCATTTTGTTGTCTCTTGAGCATAACAACAAGCACTTGTGTTCTTTACCTTTCTTTGCAATGGGGGTCTTGATTTTGGGGGGGTATGCCAAAAATTGATCAACAACATTATTTGATGAATATAGTTTTAGTTGATGGAGAAAATGGACATGAAAACCATCTAAATTGGATCTTGCCGTTTGATTTGATATATGACATGACCCCATTTGGATATGCAAGTCCAAAGATACGGGGTCCTACTTTTAGGGCCTAGATGCCTAAAATAGGCAGCTCGTTAACACGCTGTCTATTTTAGGCATCCAGGCCCTAAAAGTAGGACCCCATATCTTTGGACTTACAAACCAAATGGGATCATGTTATATATCAAATCGAACGACAAGAACCAATTTAGATGGTTTTCATGTCCATTTTCTCCATATATCAAAATTGTATGCATCAATATATACATATATGCATCAACATATACATATACATACATTTATATATATATATATATATATATATACATACATACATACATACATACATACACACACACACACACACACACACACACACACACACACACACACACACACACACACACATATACACATATAGATATATATGTATGTATATACATACATATATACATACTTACATACATACAGCAAAATTAGGACCCCGTTGGTTACCTATTTCATGCATTTTGTTGTCTCATGAGCATAAGAACAAGCACTTGTGTTCCTTACCTTTCTTTGCAATGGGGGTCTTGATTTTGGGGGGGGTATGCCAAAAATTGATAAATAACATTATTTGATGAATATAGTTTTAGTTGATGGAGAAAATGGACATGAAAACCATCTAAATTGGATCTTGCCATTCGATTTGATATATGACATGACCCCATTCAGATATGCAAGTCCAAAGATACGGGGTGCTACTTTTAGGGCCTGAATGCCTAAAATAGGGAGCGCGTCAACGCGCTGCCTATTTCATGCATTTAGGCCTCAAAAGTAGGACCCCATTGGGTTGCCAATGGGGTCCTACTTTTGAGGCCTAAATGCATGAAATAGGCAGCGCGTTGACGCGCTCCCTATTTTAGGCATTCAGGCCCTAAAAGTAGGACCCCGTATCTTTGGACTTACAAATCCAAATGGGGTCATGTCATATATCAAATCAAATGGCAAGAGCCAATTTAGATTATTTTCATGTCCATTTCTCCATATATCAAAATTGTATCCATCAACATATACATACATACATACATATATATATATATATATATATATATATATATATGTATGTATGTATGTATGTACATGCATATATATACATACATACATACATACAAACATTAAAAGTAAGACCCCATTGGTTTTCCATATCATGCATTTTGTTGTCTTTTGAGCATAACAACAAACACTTGTGTTCTTTACCTTTCTTTGCAATGGGGGTCTTGATTTTGGGGGGGTATGCCAAAAATTGATCAACAACATTATTTGATGAATATAGTTTTAGTTGATGGAGAAAATGGACATGAAAACCATCTAAATTGGATCTTGCCGTTCGATTTGATATATGACATGACCCCATTTGGATATGCAAGTCCAAAGATACGGGGTCCTACTTTTAGGGCCTGGATGCCTAAAATAGGCAGCGCGTTAACGCGCTGCCTATTTTAGGCATCCAGGCCCTAAAATTAGGACCCCGTATCTTTGGACTTACAACGCGCTGCCTATTTTAGGCATCCAGCCCCTAAAATTAGGACCCCGTATCTTTGGACTTACAAACCAAATGGGATCATGTCATATATCAAATCAAACGACAAGAACCAATTTAGATGGTTTTCATGTCCATTTTCTCCATATATCAAAATTGTATGCATCAATATATACATGTATGCATCAACATATACATATACATACATATATATATATATATATATACATACATACATACATACACACACACACACACACACACACACACACATATACACATATAGATATATATGTATGTATATACATACATATATACATACTTACATACATACAGCAAAATTAGGACCCCGTTGGTTACCTATTTCATGCATTTTGTTGTCTCATGAGCATAAGAACAAGCACTTGTGTTCCTTACCTTTCTTTGCAATGGGGGTCTTGATTTTGGGGGGGGTATGCCAAAAATTGATAAACAACATTATTTGATGAATATAGTTTTAGTTGATGGAGAAAATGGACATGAAAACCATCTAAATTGGATCTTGCCATTCGATTTGATATATGACATGACCCCATTCGGATATGCAAGTCCAAAGATACGGGGTGCTACTTTTAGGGCCTGAATGCCTAAAATAGGCAGCGTGTCAACGTGCTGCCTATTTCATGCATTTAGGCCTCAAAAGTAGGACCCCATTGTGTTGCCAATGGGGTCCTACTTTTGAGGCCTAAATGCATGAAATAGACAGCGTGTTGACGCCTCGGGGGGGTCACTATGTATAAACCCTCTATATCACGTGCGTTCAAGGCCTATATTTAAAATCCCTTATCTGTAAATTTTTTCATTAATAAAATGTACCCCTTTTCTATACAAATCTGTAAATTTTTTCCAAAACTATTTTAAATAGTCCCTTATGTATATTTATTTCTGTAAATTTGAGGAATAGAAAATATCCTTTTGTCGAACTCACGTGATAGGGTTACATATGATGAGTGACCCCCCCGAGGTTGACGCGCTCCCTATTTTAGGCATTTAGGCCCTAAAAGTAGGACCCCGTATCTTTGGACTTACAAATCCAAATGGGGTTATGTCATATATCAAGTCAAACGGCAAGAGCCAATTTAGATGATTTCCATGTCCATTTTCTCCATATATCAAAATTGTATTCATCAACATATACATCAATATATACATATATGCATCAACATATACATACATACATATATATATATGTATGTATGTATGTATGTATGTATGTACATGCATATATATACATACATACATACATGCAAACATTAAAAGTAAAACCCCATTGGTTTCCCATGTCATGCATTTTGTTGTCTCATGAGCATAAGAACAAGCACTTGTGTTCTTTACCTTTCTTTGCAATGGGGGTCTTGATTTTGGGGGGGTATGCCAAAAATTGATCAACAACATTATTTGATGAATATAGTTTTAGTTGATGGAGAAAATGGAGATGAAAACCATCTAAATTGGATCTTGCCGTTCGATTTGATATATGACATGACCCCATTTGGATATGCAAGTCCAAAGATACGGGGTACTACTTTTAGGGCCTGAATGGCTAAAATAGGCAGCGCGTTAACGCGCTATCTATTTCATGCATTTAGGCCTTAAAACTAGGACCCCATTGTGTTGCCAATGGGGTCCTACTTTTGAGGCCTAAATGCATGAAATAGGTAGCCCGTTAACGCGCTACCTATTTTAGGCATTTAGGCCCTAAAAGTAGAGCCCCATATCTTTGGACTTACAAATCCAAATAAGATCATGTCATATATCAAATCGAACGACAAGAACCAATTTAGATGGTTTTCATGTCCATTTTCTCCATATATCAAAATTGTATGCATCAATATATACATATATGCATCAACATATACATATACATATATATATATATATATATATATACATACATACATACATACATACATACATACATATACACACACACACACATACATACATACATACATACATACATTTATACATACATACATACATACATACATACAAACATCAAAAGTAAGACCCCATTGGTTGCCTATGTCATGCATTTTGTTGTCTCATGCGCATAAGAACAAGCACTTGTGTTCCTTACCTTTCTTTGCAATGGGGGTCTTGATTTTGGTGGGGTATGCCAAAAATTGATCAACAACATTATTTCATGCATATAGTTTTAGTAGTTCTAGTACACATACATACATACATACATACATATGTGTGTGTGTACATACATACATGGATGCATGCATGCATGCATACATACATACATACATACATATTGATGCATATAGTTTTACTAGATGGGGAAAATAGGCCCTACTCCGATTTTTGTGGAGAGACACAACTAGACAAATAGAGCAAGTCCAAGGGGTCGCTGGGGACACCTCCCGGCAAATGGAGATGCCCGGTATGCAATTTTAGCACCAATTTTGGGATGTAAGCTGCATAGTCATGTCCAAAAAAAGTTGTCAATTCTTGCATTAAATGTAGGGTGGTGAATATATGCTATTCCGTCATGGGGTCGGAGAAGACGGAGGCAAAAAATTGAACCTCCAAAAAGACTTCTTTTACCAGTCTATGGGGACCGCAGCTCTTACTAGTGTTGAGAGTGGACAAGACAGCTACCGTTGGTGTGATATGGGAATCTCCCAATCTGCAATTTTAGCACCAATTTTGGGATGTAAACTACATAGTCAGGTCCAAAAAAGTTGTGTCAATTATTGCATTAAATGTAGGGTGATGAATATATCCTATTTCATTAGGGGGTCTGCAGAAGACGGAGGGAAAAAATTGAACGTCCAAAAAGACTTCTTTTACCGGTATATGGGGCCTAGCTCTTACTAGCATTGAGAGTGGACAAGATAGCTACCGCTGGTGTGATATGGGAATCTCCAAGTCTCAAGTTTTGGGGTACATGAAATTAGATCATGCTAACGGTAACTCTAAGAGGTTCCAAAGGCAGGCAACATTCTTCATCATAGCTAACTCAAATGCAAGGCAGTGAAAATGCCAGGAGAGTTGCTAGGTAGCATTGATTTTGGGAAGGGATATGATGATACTTTGTTGTGTTATGTAGGATATTAATTTCCATTAAATTTGGGACATGTTAGATATAACTTCATAAAATCCTAAGTCATGAAATTAATACATTACAAGTTCAAGCATAAATAATAGTTGTGAAGTTAATGCATTAAATATTCAAGCCTAAAGAAGAATTAATCAAGACCTAATGCACCGTACCAGAGACTTTGGCCTTACCCTCATTCCATAGACTTGCCAACGTAAGGCCAAAATTTTCATTCTTAAGAATATGTGGAAAGACCTTACATTTGGCCCACTTTTGGCAAAAAAATTTCATTCTAAAGAATAGGTGGAGTGAAATTGTGTTTGATAAATACAAATCAATGCTCAAGTTTGGACATTATTAAATAAAGGTATCCTTTTGAAGATATTGGAACACATGAGAGAAATAATATTGAAGATACATGAATTTTTAGACATACTATTAAAGACAAATGAACATATAATGGATGAAATCCTATTGATGATACATGAATTTTCAATAGAACTGTTATTCAAAAGATTTGATGGATTGAATGTAGCTTTAATACATTATCCCTTTTACAAGGGTGTTTGAGTTTAAGGCTTGAAACATAAGAATGAATTTGTGTTGAAGCCTAGTGGTTTGTTAAGGATATGTGAAACTTGAAGTAAAAGTACTTACAATGGAAGGGATTATATCAAGATCCTATTAAGGACATGTGAACATATAGTAGAATAATTCTACATAAAATCAGTGGATCAAATTTAATGGCTCAAAAGCAAAAAGGGATGATGGTGCAACCTAGGGGCTACTCTACGGCACTATGGCAGCAATCTTTGTAGTTACTATCAAAGGTAGTGTAACTTTTTTGTCAAGGAAAGAGACGCGAACCACTCCACATGACCTAGATCTGTATGACCTAGGTTGCACCGACTTGTTTCTTTCATGGATAAAAAGTGACCCTTAGGTGATGCTATAGCACTCCCTTTTTTGGTCCATTATTATAGCACAATTGGGGCCTTTTGAACTAATACTAGCTACCCATCAAATATTTGTTGTAGATGTTAGGGGTAATTACCAAACTACTAGTGGTAGTATTATCACCACCATTAGTAATTTTATTTGAGTGTTCCTTAATGGTAGTTCTCCTACTACTACATACAATATTACCAATAGTAGTCCTAATCCCAATGATAGTACACATAATATTATTATACCGTCCAACTTTAATCATCATTATATCTATGAATGCATATATATAGGTCTATCTATATCTATACCTATTTATTCGTCATCCAATACGTTTGCATTTATTTTTGGTGCTTTGCTTACTTTGAAACTAAAGATAATGTGATTTCATTATTGTTTGCATTCTTGTCAAACATGAGGAGCTGGAATGCATAAGAGTTGGGAGGCACATTATAATTTCTGTGCAGATTTGAGCCATTGAATAGCCTATTGATTCTGATTGTTTTCTTTCTTATTAAATCCTTAATTTGGTTATTTCACACCGAACATCGCCATATCAATTCTTTTTTTTTTGGTTCTAGTAATGTCCTATCGCAGCATAGTCTAGGGTTATCAAACAAGATAAATGGGTGCTCACATTTAATATATTTTTGAGAGTCAGAGGATAGTGGCTGTAGACTACAAAATCATCACTTTGAATAAATTTGGCAAGATTCTTCTGATAGAAGGAATAATTTCTATTGCACTAAAGATGAAAGAAAATTATCAAAAGGCTGATACAAGGCTCAAAATGACACTGGTGCTACTAGGCTTAATAGTCGTAGGCTAGTAGTAGTACTAGTGTATTTACTAAGTAGTGTGCATGCCTCTCCTCATTAAAATTCATAGTCTTCAAAAATATATAATACATAAGTCAAAATATTCTAATTAGTTTTATCATCCTAATGTTGAAACTGACTTAAATTCATAGTCTTCAAAAAGGTATAATACATAAGTCAAAATATTCCAATTAGTTTTATTGTCCTCATGTCGAAACTGACTTTCTCTTCCTTCATCTCCTATGAGCTTCAAACCTTTAATCCATTAATCTCTCAAATAGTAAGAATGGTCTTGTATTAAGAGACGATGATATCTAAAGTGATCTACAAATACTAAGAATGGTCTTATATTAAGAGGTGATGATATCTCAAGTGTTATACAAACCGTAAGAATGGTTTTGTATTAAAAGGTGATGATATCTCAAGTGTTCTACAAATAGTAAGAATGGTTCAAGTGTTCTACAAAAGTATTAGGTACCTCTTAGTGGCTGAAGGGAAGGAGTGATGATATCTCAAGTGTTCTACAAATAGTAAGAATGGTCTTGTATTAAGAGGTGATGATATCTCAAGTGTTCTACAAATAGTAATAATGGTTTTGTATTAGGAGGTGATGATATCTCAAGTGTTCTATAAAACTATTAGATACCTCTTAGTGGTTGAAGGGAAGGGGTTGGAAGTATGGGCAAAATCTCTAGGAACTACAGGATGGTTGCAAGAACAATTTTGAATGTCATAAATGACACTTGGGTTTTTCAACATATGGGTGAACTATTTTTAAACATTTTCTTTCATGGTTGATAACACTTTTAATAAGAAGAACCATTTTGAATGTCATAAGTGTTGATGCAATCCCATGCTATGAAGTCTACAAAAAGTTTTTTTTCCCCACATATGGGTGAAGTGATGTTTATGTTACTAAGTTCAACATATCAAGCAACGCATTTGTTTTGATTATTGAAGGAGTTTGATAATAAGACCCATTTCAAATGCAAAAGAATTGTTGTATCAGTAATGGAATCCGCTTTGGAGTGGAAATTCGGTTTCTTTCAAACCACATACTATTGTTGCATAATGTGAGTATGGCTCCAATTGGAAGTTAAGGTAGACTATAATTCGCAATATTGGTATAGTTACACATAGTAACATAAGTTTTATTTTCGACAATTTTCCCAAATAGTGGTTTCCACAAAGCTATGTTGAATACCTCGATAAGGAAATTGTGGAAAAGCTCGCTCGCTTTTTTGGGCCCGCTCGCTTTTCCTCGCTCGCTCTATCGACTACCTCGTTGTGGCCTTGGATTTCCTATAAGACTAGACTCTCAGTGATATCTTGAAATTCATCTCTGAAATTCCATTCTCTTAGTGATATCTTGATCAATACATATGGAAGAATATAGCCAAACTCATTTTGGCACCTACATAATGACACTGAGATCATCAAACTCACATGTGTACTGGAATCGGACACCACTCTCCTATGATCACTGGAATACCTCTCCTAGAATAGTAGGGTGAACATTTGTACAAGTGGCGAATGGCAGTGGTGCCAATCTCTTATGAGGCCCTAGAAAATGGCATTGAGAAGCCTAAACTCACATGTACATTCTTCTATGTAGTGATCACCATCTCCGCTGTGTAGAAATCATATGGAATTGTGTCAATCTCTATGCAGAATGCCACCAGTGGAGAATGGCAGTGCTGCTAATCTCATACCAAGACCTAAAAAACGACAGAAGGAATCCTGGCTTGAAAACATGCACAAGGAATCCTTGTACTTGGTTAAGCCCTTTGAATTTAGATGGGATGCGAGTCATCTTTATGCCTTATCATGAGGAGTAAGTATCAACTCTAACCTTATTTTTACTGTTTCTTTAGCAAGTTTGTGTAAAACAATAATCATTTTTATTCTAGTCATGTAGCTCACATTGGAGTCTAATCGCTTGGGACCTTGAAGTCAACCGTTTGTGGTTTGTGAATTCAATGGAAGGCTATCATGCCAGCTCCCCAAGGTAATTATTCTCTTAATATTTTTGTTACTTTCTTATTTTGTATCTTATGATCATGACATATTAATATATTTAATATGTCATGATGGACAGTGCTACATATCGGCTAGTATTTGCTGTTAGAACAACCACGGAGCAATAAGACCAAGTAGAATTCAAAAGACGTCTACCAGTGGAGCAAAAAGATGGGCACAGCTATGGGTGGAGAGTTGCCTACAACTGCATGTTGTTTCTTAGAGAGATTTTTTATTTGGAGTTACTAGTCAAAATGGAATCATATACAGAAGCCGATCTGCTAGCGTTTCGGGCTAAGAGTATTCAACGTCTAATTGCTACCATTGGGAAACAACATGAAAGTATGACTACATTGCAGCATGTATAAAACCTTATCTTTATACTTGTATGCTTGTTCAAGCCTTTAATTGGGATGTGTAAATCTCATAACTTTTTAATATTTTCCTCTAAGAGGAGAAGAGACTAAGTCTAATGAAAGCATGCTATCTTTATACTTCTATGATTATTTAAACCTTTATTTTTATTTTGGATATGTAAATCTCATAACTTTTTAAATTTTTCCTCCAAGAGGAGGAGAGACTCACTCTAATGAAAGCATGTGTGAAACCTTACTTTTTAAATTTTTGCTCCAAGAGAAGGAGAGACTCACTCTAATGAAAGCATGTATGAAACCTTATCTACTTCTCGGGGGGGTCACTCATCATATGTAACCCTATCACGTGAGTTCAACAGAAGGATTTTTTTTATTTCTAAAATTTACAGAAATAAATATACATAAGGGACTATTTAAAATAGTTTTGGAAAAAATTTACAGATTTGTATAGAAAAGGGGTACATTTTATTAATGAAATTTTTTACAGATAAGGGACTTTAAATATAGGCCTTAAACGCACGTGATATAGAGGGTTTATACATAGTGATCCCCCCGAGATCTGCTTGTTTAAGCCTTTATTTGGGATGTGTGCATCACATAGCTTTTTTATATTTTTATAGCAGAAGGAGGATGTAGAAGACATAGCAAGTGAAGAAGAATATGATGTAGACTACTCTCAATAAGATGAGTCATGAAAATATGAATCTATTGGAGCAGATTGGAAGTTCATTCACTGCTATGTTGTTAATTTGACAACAACCTCATTTTTTTGAATTTGGTGAAGAAGAGATTTTAATCCTCTTGAATCCTAAGAAAGAGGTTAATGTCAAAGTCATTACAACCATCCTCAGGTTTGATGCAGCCTTTTCCTTGGCTTTATACTTTGTTATTTTGATTAAACCCAAGAAGCTAATACTTTTTTTTTTAATGTTATAGCAAATTTTTTGCAAAATATACAAAGCATTTCATATATGCTCGATCCTCGTATTTTGGAAGTGCTTAGCAACAAAGAAGAAACCATAGAGGATGTTTGCAAGTGGTTGAAGCACGTTCCTATGAATGAGGCACAAGTTATTTTCACAGCATATTATGAGAAGTAAGGATCAAACCCTACTTGGTTTTCCTATTGCATTGCTAGAATTGTCTCAAACACAGTAATTATTCTTTATTGATAATGTAGCTCACATTGGAGTCTGGTAGTCGTGCTTTGCCAACTCAATGACATTCGTCCATGGCACTGTGTTAGAGTAAGTATAGACTACACTTGTTGTCACTTCTTGACATGTAGATTGATATGCAATGCACATATTCACTATTGTTATATGTTTTGATGTGCAGATCAACTCGAAAGTTAGTAGGTGCTATCGACACAGTATTGCGGCAATGTGACTTGGCACAACAAATGGAGTATATAACATGTCAGGTATCACATCAAGAGGATAGCCACATCTATAATTGTCGATGGAGGGTTGGCTACAATTGCTTTTTGGTACTTGGTCAAATTTTTGAGATACAAAATGACACCACACTGTCAACATATACGGATTTGCATCTCTATGCATTTATAACATGTACCATTCGAGCAATCATTAAGGGCGACATTATGGACCCTCCCACAAGGCAAATAGATAATGGCTTAGAGGAGTGCGAAATGAATGCCATCAAAGAGTCAAAGGGGATAGAAGACCTCAACTCTACAAACATGGCTTCATTGGAAGAATTGGGAAGCTCTTTTAATGTTAGGGTTATGATTCAACATAGACCTCAGTATCTTGAATTTGGGGGAGAGGAGATTTCAATCCTCTCTAGAGCTTCAAATGAGGTCAATAACAACGTTATGATGGCCATTCTCAGGTTTGATATAAACTTTTTCTCTGCTTGATAATTCAATATTTTGATTAAATCTAATAAGCTAATATTCATTTATTTGTTGGTGCAGTATAGTTATCTCACGATTTTGTAGAGCTGTACAAAATCGTGTGTATATGTTGGATTCCCTCCTTTCTCCTATACTTAGCGATAGCAGAAAGATGATAGCCGATGTTTGTAAATGGTTACAGCCTTTACATTTACATGGTGTGCGAGTCCTATTTATGGCATATCATGAGATGTAAGTATCATGGCAACCTTTATTTTCATCTTATACTGGCAACATTGTGTTAAATAATAATGGTTCTTAATTATTTGTGTAGGGAACATTGGAGTCTGGTGGTTTGGGACCTTGAAGACAACTATTGTTGGTTTGTTAACTCGATTGCAGGCTTTCATCGCTCAGTGCAAACGTAAGTATTCTATTAATCTGTTGTTACTTCTATATTATGTACCTTTTGTAATAGACACACTAAGTTTTTTTAATATGTCATGATGAGTAGGTCGATTGAGAAGTTGGTATCTACTATCAAAGAAACAAGATAGTACAAAGACTCGCTAGACTTCCAAAAGCATTTAGTAATAGAGCAGAAAGATGGGCATAGTTGTGGGTGGAGAGTTGCCTACAACTGCATGTTGATTTTCAAGAGATTTTCAAAGAAATTTTCTCACTTAAGCCATAGATCTCATCGGAAGACTCTTTGGAGCATAAATATTCAGAGGAGGATATACAATTATTTAGGGCTGAAATCATTCAAGACCTAATTGCTACCATTAGAATACAATGTGCAACTAAAGCAATATCAGAGCTTGCATTTAAGGAAGAGGAGACTGATTCTACTGTGAAAGCACTACACACTACAAAAGATGTAGAGACTCAGTGTACACCTACATCACCACAGCCTCCACTAGAAGCATCAGAAGAGTTGTCACAGCCTCCGCTTGCATTTATGGAAGAGGATACTGAGTCTACTCTGAAAGCACTACATACTACAGAAGAAGTAGAGACTGAGTGTACATCTAGAGCACCACAGCCTCCATTGGAAGCATCAGAAGAGTTGCCATAGTCTCCACTAGAAGCATCGGAAGAGTTGTGATGCATGTATGATGTTGTGTTTGTATATATGCATGAGGAGCATATTCTCATGATGTTGTTTACTCCATGAATATTATGCTTGACATTTATTTGTTGCAATGTATGAATCATGATGTAATTTTTGTTGATTATACATCAATTTCTGACTTATTACTTAAGTGGCATTTAGTCATTATATTTATATATTTATTTCATGCACACAATTTTATGATATGAATGTGTGATGATGTGATTATTAGGAAATATAACCTTCTGTGATGAGAATTTTGATATGAATATGTGATGATGTAATATTTGTAATATATTTCATGGCAAAGTATCAATTCCCAATGCTCCACTCACTTAAAGTACACCATTCCCAATTCTCTACAAAATTTTATTCAGTTCGACAGTCTCCACTCACTTAAAGTAGAGCATTTCCAATGCTTCTCTCACTTTATTCCAACCCTTCTCCTTATCATAGTGAACACATCATGCCTTAGTGCACTTGTATTCTTCCATCGTAGTCCTTTCACAAATGCTCTCTTATTTCTTACATCCTAGTCCTTCTGATTAAGTTGTATTCGTCTTTCACTTTACGTCTTCCCTCACTTTCTATCACTCTTGAAGGAGGGGCAGCTCACTGTGCATCCCTCGCTATCGCTCCCTCACTCTCCTTCTCCCACTTTCCCTCTAAGACAATGACTAGTTACTACCCAACTTCATTTACTGAACTCAAATTCTGTCTTAGATCTCTTTTGTATGGACCAATGAAGGAAAAATCATTCGAGGAGGATATGTTACGCACATGGCTGCTTGATTTGAACTCAGCAAAAGAGGTGAATATCCTTAGCTTTCTTTTTCACTTCTTTTAATCACGTACTTCTTATGCAAACGAGTTAAATTTTCGTACAGGATATGGTGGTGGCTAGAAGCTGTATTGAAAAAAATGGTGAAGATGAGGAAAGCCAAGAGAGAAAAGAAGAGTTTTTGAATGCTTATAAGTCGGCGGAAGATTCAAAACAAGTTGTGAGGAGAGTCTGTGAGGAGATTTGCATTGCCAACCCTAGTTACGCATGGCCTACAAGTTTAAAGTCTGCTTGTTTTCATGAAGCCAATGCCATAGTAGGCACTTTCAAGGACATATGCTCTCTCTAATGACTTAATAGTCAAGTGATGGAAATTTAATTCCATAGAAATTTAAAGTAACTGTGAAATTTAATTCCATAGACTTATGTGTTTTCTAAAGTAACTATAATAGACAAGAAATGAAACTACAATTCCACAAAGACTTTTTAGTTCTCTAATGTAAAGTTGTAATAGACAAGAGAGACAAAGATGACATCTTCTAGGTTGAGCTAATGGAAGGTGTTTTTTAACACCATATGGCTTTGAGTTATATGATCTACTTCTTGTACAAATGTGTCATGCTTTTTTTTAAATGTACTCTAGTTTTTTTTCTAATTTGATTTTTTAAAATCTTACTTTTTTAACAACATGAAGTCCTCCTTTTTTAATGTACTCTAGTTTTAATAACATGTCACGTCATTTTTTTTAATTTGATTTTTTAAAATCTTACTTTTTGACTCAAAGTTTTGTTTTATAAGAGCCTCTTTTTTTTTAATGCTTTATCCAAAATTATCTCACAAAATGAATTTGGATAGTGCACTAGTCCAAGATTAATGAAATAGGTGTTTACCATGACCTAAAAACATGCACAAGGAATACTAAACTCACATGTGCAATTGCACTTTTTCCATTATCCTACTGCAGCCAATAAAATTAGTGGAATGTCAATCTATAGGTTTAGTTTGTCTAGATTACCACTAGCGGAGAATGGCAGTGATGCCAATCTCATGCTGGCAACTACATAATGACACTGAGATCATCAAACTCACATGTGGAATGGAATCGGACACCAGTCTCCTATCATCGCTAGAATACCCCTCCTAGAATAGTAGGGTAAACATTTGTACAAGTGGAGAATGGTAGTGGTGACAATCTCTTATTAGGCCCTAAGAAATGGCATTGAGAAGCCTAAACTCACATGTGCATTCTTCTTTGTAGTGATCACAGTCTCCGCTGTGTAGAGTTCATATGGATTTGTGTCAATCTCTGTGGAGAATGGCAGTGGTGCCAATCTCATACCATGACTTGAAAACATGAACAAGGAATCCTAAACTCACATGTGCATTGGTACTTTTGCCATTATCCTAGTGCAACGAAGAAAATTAGTGGAATGTCAATCTATAGGTTTAGTTTGTCTAGACTACCATTAGTGGAGAATGGCAGTGATGCCAATCTCATGCTGGTAACTACATAATGACACTGAGATCATCAAACTCACATGTGGATTGGAATCGGACACCACTCTCGTAGAATACACCTCCTAGAATAGTAGGGTAAACATTTGTACAAGTGGAGAATGGCAGTGGTGCTAAGCTCTTATTAGACCCTAAGAAATGGCATTGAGAAGCCTAAACTCACATGTGCATTCTTCTATGTAGTGATCACTGTCTCCACTGTGTAGAGGTCATATGGAATTGTGTCAATCTCTATGGAGAATGCCACCAGTGGAGAATGGAAGTCATGATGCCAATCTCATAGCATGCCTAAAAACATGCACAAGGAATCCTAAACTCACATGTGCATTAGCACTTTTGCCATTATCCTATTGCATCCAATAAAATTAGTGGAATTTCAATCTATAGGTTTAGTTTGTCTAGACTACCAGTAGTTGAGAATGGCAGTGATGCCAATCTCATGCTGGCAACTACATAATGACACTGAGATCATCAAACTCACATGTGGAATGGAATCGGACACCACTCTCCTATGATCACTAGAATACCCCTCCTAGAATAGTAGGGTAAACATTTGTACAAGTGGAGAATGGCAGTGGTGCCAATCTCTTATTAGGCCCTAAGAAATGGCATTGAGCTTGTCTAAACTCACATGTGCATTCTTCTTTGTAGTGATCACAGTATCCGCTGTGTAGAGATCATATGGAATTGTGTCAATCTCTGTGGAGAATGCCACCAGTGGAGAATGGCAGTGGTGCCAATCTCATACCATGACCTGAAAACATGCACAAGGAATCGTAAACTCCCATGTGCATTGGCACTTGCCATTATCCTACTGCAACCAATAAAATTACTGGAATGTCAATCTATGGGTTTAGTTTGTCTAGACTACCACTAGTTGAGAATGGCAGTGATGCCAATCTCATGCTGGCAACTACATAATGATGCTAAGATCATCAAACTCACATGTGGAATGGAATCGGACACCCTACTATGATTACTGGAATACCCCTCCTATAATAGTAGGGTAAACATTTGTACAAGTGGAGAATGGTAGTGGTGCCAATATCTTATCAGGTCATAAGAAATGGCATATTAGAAGCCTAAACTCACATGTGCATTCTTCTATGTAGTGATCACTGTCTCTGCTGTGTAGAGATCATGGATTTGTGTCAATCTCTGTGGAGAATGCCACCAGTGGAGAATGGCAGTGGTGTCAATCTCATACCATGACCTGAAAACATGCACAAGGAATTCTAAACTCACATGTGCATTGGCACTTTTGCCATTATCCTACTGAAGCCAATAAAATTAGTGGAATGTCTAGACTACCACTAGTGGAGAATGGCACTGATGCCAATCTCATGCTGGCAACTACATAATCATACTGAGATCATCAAACTCACATGTGGATTGGAATTGGACACCACTCTCCTAGAATACCCCTCCTAGAATAGTAGGGTAAACATTTGTACAAGTGGAGAATGGTAGTGGAATGAGTCTCTTATTAGGCCTTAGAAAATGGCATTGAGAAGCCTAAACTCACATGTGCATTCTTATTAGCATCAGTGTCCTTCTCTAGAAGGTCAGGTGAGAAAACTCTCATGTGATAACCTTCACATAAGGAGAATGGCACTGGTGCCATTCTCTGATTCTCTGCAATCCATGTGATGAATCTAACTTCTGCCATTCTCCTTAACATCATGGAGGATGGCACCGGTGGCATTATCCTCAAACTCTCACGGAGGATGGCACTTGTGCCATTCTGAACAAACTCACAATCCATGTGTTCAATGGCATTTGTGACACTCTTCATAACATCATATTATGTTGGAGAATGGCACGAATATCATTCTTTATTATAACCATCTTAACTTTGATATTGTGTATATTTGCTCACTATGTGGGTGTAGTTTTTCATAATGCATATATAAGTTGCTTCGCCTTGGTTATTTTCTTAATAGAAGCTGCATTGTGGTTGTAATATTTCCTAATACACTTATGATTTTCTATTATACATTTCATTGTGTCCTTGGTTCTTTGGTAACAGAACATTGCAAGAATGGCTAGCAAGGGAAAGAGAAAGGTTTGAGAGGCGTCAGTTTATGATGGAGTTAATTCTGGAAGAGGATGGTTTTTGGATATATACAATAACGAACTCCAAAAACTCCATAAAGTACATTGTTTTGTGAACATCCAAGGAACAACTTTTGAAGATGTTGGAAAGAGATGGAGGATATAAAGAAGACAACGTTCCTTGTCTCAAAATTCATACGCTTTCAGATCATGCATTGTACATTTCTTTTGGGACATGAGGGAAGGCACTAGTAGTTTTCTCTCCTCCCAATGAGGATATAGAGAAAGGCACTAGTGGCATTCTCCATAACCTTATATGTAAAATGGCACTAGCACCACCCCAAGAGAAGAATGGCACTAGTGCCATTCTCTCTATGAGTTCAGAGAGAAAGGTTGCACTATTTGCATTCTCAATTGACCTCTAGAGAGATTGGCACTAGTTCCATTCCCCAAAAAGACAATGGAATCAGTGAACGGTGATGGATAATGTTCGTACTTTATTGTTATTTATTAGTTTCAGGGAAGTAGCAAGCTAAGGGTGTCCACTTTTTGTCTCGGGGGGGTCACTCATCATATGTAACCCTATCACGTGAGTTCAACAGAAGGATTTTCTTTATTTTTAAAATTTACAGAAATAAATATACATAAGGGACTATTTAAAATAGTTTTGGAAAAAATTTACAGATTTGTATAGAAAAGGGGTACATTTTATTCATGAAATTTTTTACAGATAAGGGACTTTAAATATAGGCCTCGAACACACGTGATATAAAGGGTTTATACATAGTGACCCCCCTGAGCTTTTTGTTCACTCCCCAATCCTTAGGAGGTGGAAAAACAAGCTTTTTAGCACACAAAAATGCAAATCTCACCTACTTCCCTATGGATCTAGTCTTTGAAGTCTTCTGACACAACATCACACTTGCTATTGTGCACACAATCATATAGTCTGATCGAAAATTCGATGCACACACAAAAAATTTCTTTGTGTCACACGGCATGGTTCCAGGGTGGTCACACGTTTGTCACGAACAAAGAGTGTCATATTAAATTCTAAATTTCTCACTCATTTTAGATTAAATGTTATTGAAACTTTGTAAGTGGTCTCTTTGCATTATGTAGAGCTTAACTTGATTTATTGGTAATTTTTTGAATGATTTATCTAATTATAAATAATTATTTATAATAAATAAAGTCATAAAATACATGCATTTTAGTAGCACAACACATTTTTTTAGTATTTTGAATAATTAAGCAAATCCAATTTGGTGGAAGGTTAGTAGGCACATAAGGGTGTGTGGTTGAATCATCAAATCCCAAATCCAACGGTTAGATTTAGGAAGATTGAAGTTTAATTTTTACTTTTACTCCTTAGAGGATCAACAAAGAATATTAAAAATAAATCTAGTAATTCTCAAACATAACCAAACATTTCAAAAATTTCAATATTTTTAGTCCTCTGCATGATGAATAAGAGGAAAAAATTTTGGTTAAATTTGAGTAAGGGAAACGTACGATATGGCCTCCAACAGTTAAATCTCCCTTTTGTGGGGGAAAAAGGGCCACCCAAGCCTAATACCAAGACAAGGTAGGCTTGGTATTAGGCTTGGTGAGGTAGGCTAGGAGCATCACTGACCCTAGTGGCAAGCCTTTGGAGTCTGCATGCTGCCCATGTGGAAGGTTGAGTCATCAAATCCATGCCACGTTGTTAGACCACGTGGTGCCATCTCATCAAGCAGATGTGACATCACTCCTTGCCATGTCACCTTACGTTGCCACACGTGCTGCCACATGTGCCACCTCATCATTCCACATCATCAGCCATGTGATCACACAATGCCACCTTGGCATACCTCCTCAACCTTGCCACGTCACCAATCCCTCCACCTCAATTTGCCACGTCAATCTACCACCTCATGAATGCCAACTCATCATGCCACATCACCTTTCAATGTCATCGAAGAGGCCTAGTACCACATCATGACCATGCAGGAAGAGACTATATTACCACATCATGACCATGCATGGTGCCACATCAGCCAGATGTATACACATGACGATGTGTGAGGCATACAATACCTCGATCGAGGTATATAACCTGGGTGAGGCATACAATACCTCGTTCGAGGTATGTGACCGAGGACACCTAGAGATACCTCGTCATACATACATGCGTAATGCACTGAATACCTCGATCGAGGTATAAGGTCTGATCAAGGTATATGATCGGGGCTCTGGGCATAGCAGACCTCTCCACCAAAACTTAGCCAATTAGTATCAATCTTAGCACCTCTCCACCAATAATAATGAAGAGCAATCTAAGAGCAATCTAGTGGATGAGTTGAGGCTCTCTATAAGACACCACGTTTTGGTTCATTTCACCCATTCTTAGCCATTCTTGCCTCCTCATCACGTTGTCACACCTTCCATCCTACTTTCATTGAGAATGGGTTCTCAAAGCCGTAGAGCTAGTAGACGTGAAAGATGTAGGAACCCCCCCCCAAATCTCATTGACGAGGAGCGCAAGCGGAAGGCTCGTGAGTGCAAGAGAGCCTCTAGAGCTCGAGCTCGCGCTGCCACCACTGATCCACCTCCAGCTCTACCTCTACATCCTCGGGGGGGTCATTCATCATATGTAATCCTATCACGTGAGTTCAACAGAAGGATTTTTTTTATTTCTAAAATTTACAGAAATAAATATACATAAGGGACTATTTAAAATAGTTTTGGAAAAAATTTACAGATTTGTATAGAAAAGGGGTACATTTTATTAATGAAATTTTTTACAGATAAGGGACTTTAAATATAGGCCTTGAACGCACATGATATAGAGGGTTTATACATAGTGACCCCCCCGAGTCTACATCCCACCTCCACCCCCACCCCCACCTCCATTGTCCCCCCATGCTCATCCCCGCTCCCCTACCTCTAGCCTCCGCCCTTCCCCTAGCCACCTACATTTTGGCCTCCACCTCTACCTCTACCTCTTCCCCCTCCACCCTCCCCCCTCCCCCTCCCCCTCCCCCTCACCCCGCTCCGCTTGGTGCCTCCCTTCCCCCGTCCACCCTACCATCTCCCATTGATCCCCTTGCCCCACCTTGCAGCAGCAGTGTTGCTTCACGACGTGACTTGCCGAAGTCCACTATCCGTCGTCGTACTAGCAAGATTGTGCAGTCTTTTTTTTGTGACCTCATGCCAACTTCGCAGTCTTCTCTTCTTACGTCCCTGATTGATCACCCTGACTTGGTAGAGTGTAGGAGGCTTGCTGGTCTTGGTGCACGTAGAGATAGGGTTGTATCTAGCAAGGTCCTTAGCAGCGTTCGACGTTCCTATGCTTCTATTAAGCATAGGAACTCCAGTGATGCCTTGGCAGCACGTCGTGCTATTGTGGCTACCATTAGTAGACCTCATATGATAGGCCATGTGCGTACCGCTTCACGTCTTCTTCAGATTGCACCGCGCACATTGCGAGCAGGCATCATTAGGAGGCAGAGTCTAGAGGATAGTGAGACTGATGCTCTTTGGGCTTCCAGTGGTCGTGCACCTCGCAGTGATCGATTGTTGGATGATTCCACTAGGTCCTTCATACAACATTTTTGGGAGGAGCATTGCAGAGCATCCTCGGTGTTCAAGAAGGCATTGCGGAAGAGGGTGTCAGGCGGTGTGTACATTGAGCATGGTGCATGTTTTTTGGAGTGTACCCAGACTGAGTTGTACACTCAGTTTGTAGAGGCGCACCTGGAGTTCAAGATTGGGTAGAGGTCATTTGAGCGATGCAGGCCATGGTTTGTGCGATGCTCTCAGGAGCGTGACACATGCTGTTGTCGCTACCATGTGGATTTTGGATTGATGTATGACGTGTTCCGTTCCCTTGATGGTTATAGGGGAGTGGTTCCTACTAGCCCTCGTGACTTCATTCATTCCATATTGTGTACACGAGATGGTGATGCTTTATTCCACTCCCTTGATTGTGTGGAAGGCACGTGTACTTTGTGTGGTGACTTTGCTAGAGTGCCACGAGTTGCACTAGATACTTGTGATGTGCAGATGGTTCGTTGGCAGCAGTATGAGTACTGTACCTTGACATTAGATGGTGGTGCACAGTCGAGGAGGTTGCAGCTTGTGGGGAAGGAGACACCACGTGTTGTATTCATTGACTGTTTTCGAGGGAAGCTATACCGCTACATACGCCACTCGCACACTGCGAAATGGGAGGATCGTCAGTTTCGTGCATGTTTGAGGACATTTCCTATAGGGGTGGTTGTCTCAGTGGTGGACTTTGCGGAGAATTATACCTTTGCACCACAGCATGAGATCCAATCGGAGTATTATTTCTCCGAACAGGTGACGTGTGATTGAGTATTGATTTTTTCCCCGCCTCATTATATTGAATTATTTCAATAGTCATATTTTTTTTCAATTCCATATTGCAGTTCCATATTGCAGGTTGCTATATTTGTGCACATTAGCTATCGTCATGCACAGGCTCATGTGGATGGCATTGATAGCACCATGGACTCACGCATCATTGTGCGAGAGTATCACTTCTACATTAGTGATGATCGATCGCATGATGCCCATTTTGTGCAGCATTGCTTCATTTTGCATGATAGTTTCTTGAGGGATCATGGTGTCACATGGCAGCGGCGCTGGATTTGGTCAGACGGTTGCGGTGGTCAGTTCAAATCCGCTAGACAGTTTTATTGGTTCTGCAGATGGCACCGTGAGACAGGCATTCCGATTACATGGAGCTACTTCGAGACAGGGCACGGTAAGGGAGAGCACGATGGTGCAGGTGCTTGCGTGAAGCGTGCTTTGCATCGATACCAGTTGCGTCACAGTGCCGATCGCTTCAAGGATGCACATGATGTGGTGCGGTGGTGCAGCCAGCACTTATCCACTAGTGCTATGTCCTCGTTTCAGTTGCATGACGATAGGGTGGTGAGCCGGTATTTTTGGTGCGTGGACATTGGGAGTCTTGATTGGTCGAGGCCTTTTGATTGTCGTTCTGTGCCTGGCACTCTTGATTTCCATTCCATCAGGAGCATAGGTGAGTCTCACCCCGCGATCTGTTCTCGACGGTTTGCATGTTTTTGCTCTGCATGCATTGATGATGATTGGGGAGGGTGCTCCATGATACCATGGGCCGATCCATGGGTACGGCGAGTGCTTTCTCCCTTCCAGCCTTGGGAGGAGATACATGATGATCAGGATGCGGGATTCAGTTCCTCTAGAGATTATGACCAGCTTACAGATATTTTGCGTATTGGTGATATCTTCACGGTTATTGCTTCGGAGGGCAATGAGGAGGGTGTGGATTATTACTTGTTGCGATGCTCTATGCTGAAGAGTGTGCTGAATGAGGATACAGTGGATGGGCATGGGATGCACTTCAATGCTCATAGCATGATCGTAGGTGGCCACTATTTTCAGCAGATACAGAGGCGTGGTCGCTATATTGAGTTCCAGGAGTACATGGTGGATCAGGAGGCATACATGTATTCTCATCTTGTTGTTGGGATCAAGATTACTTTGAGTCGTGTTCGCACTCGCAAGGCGACGTCCACTCCACGATGGCGACTTGCAGTGGCGGATCACGAGAGCATACTTGCAACTATTGGCATGAGAGTTGATCCTGAGGAGTAGCACATTACATATCATATTTTTTGGGATCATCAGTTGATCAGATTGATTTTTATTGGGTATCACTAGTTGATTACACTTTTTTGTATTCGATATGTATAGGCTCACTGTGTGACCGTACCATTGTAATTTTCATGGACTCATATTTTGTATTTCACTATGATGGCTGTATACACGTTCATACACATCATTGTATTAGATTCTATTTTTTACATGATGTCCGATGTCTTCTCAATGGGATTTGTTGTGTTTGTAATACAAAAAATTGTTTATTAGTAGTAATGTTGTAATTTGTTTTGTGCTTTAGGACATTTTAAAAACGTGACTAAGAAAATTCGCGCACGTACTAACGAAATACGCGTGTGGACTTGCTTGTTGGGGATGAAACTTCGCATGACTCTTAGGCCACCCTAGACATACATCCACGCGAGATTTGGTCTGAATTGATTTGGTATGCGCCACGTGGAAGGTACAATGCGTACATTTTTACAATCCCTACTAGCACTCGTGACTATGTATGAGCTATGGCACATGTACTAATGAAATGCGCGTGTGGACTTATCTGTTGGGAATGAAACTTTGCACGACTCTTAGGCCACCCTAGACATACATCCACGCAACATTTGGTCTCCAACTTATTTGGTATGCGCCACGTGGAAGGTATAATGCGTACATTTTTACAATCCCTACTAGCACGACTACGTGTGAAAAATGGCGCACGTACTAACCAAATATGCATGTGGACTTATCTGTTGGAGATTAAACTTTGCACGGCTCTTAGGCTACCGTAGACATACATCCACGCGAGATTTGGTCTGAATTGATTTGGTATGCGCCATGTGGAAGGTACAATGTGTACATTTTTACAATCCCTACTAGCACTCGTGACTACGTATGAGCTATGCCGCATGTACTAACGAAATGCGCGTGTGGACTTATCTATTGGGAATGAAACTTCGCACGACTCTTAGGCCACCCTAGACATACATCCACACAAGATTTGGTCTCCATCTTATTTGGTATGCGCCACGTGGAAGGTATAATGCGTACATTTTTACAATCCCTACTAGCATGACTACGTGTGAAAAATGGCGCACGTACTAACCAAATATGCATGTGGACTTATCTGTTGGAGATTAAACTTTGCACGGCTCTTAGGCTACCGTAGACGTACATCCACGCAAGATTTGGTTTGAATTGATTTGGTATGCGCCACGTGGAAGGTACAATGCGTACATTTTTACAATCCCTACTAGCACGACTACGTATGAGCTATGGCGCATGTACTAACGAAATACGCGTGTGGACTTATCTGTTGGGAATGAAACTTCGCACGACTCTTAGGCTACCGTAGACATACATCCACGCAAGATTTGGTGCCCAACTGATTTGGTATGCGCCACATGGAAGGACAGTTGCGTACATTTTTACAATCCCTACTAGCACGACTACATATGAAAAATGGCGCACGTACTAATGAAATACACACGTGGACTTATCTGTTGGGGAGGAAACTTAACACGCCTCTTAGGCTACCCTAGACGTACATCCACGCAAGATTTGGCCTCCAACTGATTTGGTATGCGCCACGTGGAAGGACAAATGCATACATTTTTACAATCCCTACTAGCACGACTAAACCCTAAACCCTGAACCTTGAACCCTAAATCCTAAACCTTGTTGGGCACGAAACTTCACACGCCTCTTAGGCTACCCTAGACGTACATCCACGCAAGATTTGGTCTCCAACTGATTTGGTTTGCGCCACGTAGAAGCAATCCCTACTAGCATGACTAAACCCTAAACCCTAAACCCTAAACCCTGGACCCTAAATCCTAAACCGTGTTGGGGACGAAACTTCACACGCCTCTTAGGCTACCCTAGACGTACATCCATGCAAGATTTGGTCTCCAATTGATTTGGTTTGCGCCACGTAGAAGCAATCCCTACTAGCATGACTAAACCCTAAACCCTAAATCCTAAACCCTGGACCCTAAATCCTAAACCCTGTTGGGGACAAAACTTCACACGCCTCTTAGGCTACCCTAGACGTACATCCACGCAAGATTTGGTCTCCAACTGATTTGGTTTGCGCCATGTAGAAGCAATCCCTACTAGCACAACTAAACCCTAAACCCTAAGCCCTAAACCCTGAACCCTAAATCCTAAACCCTGTTGGGGACGAAACTTCACACGCCTCTTAGGCTACCCTAGACGTACATCCACGCAAGATTTGGTCTCCAACTGATTTGGTTTGCGCCACGTAGAAGCAATCCCTACTAGCACGACTAAACCCTAAACCCTAAACCCTAAACCCTGGACCCTAAATCCTAAACCCTGTTGGGGACGAAACTTCAGATGCCTCTTAGGCTACCCTAGAAGTACATCCACGCAAGATTTGGTCTCCAATTGATTTGGTTTGCACCACGTAGAAGCAATCCCTACTAGCACGACTAAACCCTAAACCCTAAACCCTGAACCCTAAATCCTAAACCTTGTTGGGGACGAAACTTCACACGCCTCTTAGGCTACCCTAGATGTACATCCACGCAAGATTTTGGTCTGCAACCGATTTGGTTTGCGCCACGTAGAAGCAATCCCTACTAGCACGACTAAACCCTACTAGCTCAAATGCTGAGTGGGCTTTTCATCACCACGTCTTAGTTACTGGAGCATTTGCTTCAAACTTCATCAGGAACTAGCTCATAAGGTTGCCTAACTTTAGCTCTGAGCATTTGATGAATGGTGGCTCCAGCAAGCACAATTATGTGAAACTTCGGTGCACTGTATTCGTGTTGGCACCGGCATGGCTCAAGCACTTTCCTCCTAGCCAAGGATTTGCCCCATCACAAGGAATCTTGGGCTCAGAGGTTGTGTGAAATGGCTGAGAGATGGAGGAGAAGAAGCTTAAAGATAAAACATGGGAAGAGAGGGGAGAAATCCTTCATTATGAAGAAGATGATGACATGGCACTCAAAGAGGGCTCAAGGAGGGTGAACATAGCTCTAATGCCACATGTTGGAGTAGCAAGAAGTATTCAAAAGATGAAGCAAAATGGAGGATTTTATTCATGAGAGATATCCTGCATATATAGGCACAAGTTACATCCAAGAGTGACATCACATGTGAGCTCAATAGAGCATCTAGATCCATAAATCACTCCACTGATTTCTCAATCAAGCCCATGAATCTATCAATCACACCTAATGGAACCTTCTACAACCAAACCTAGTCACACTAACCACCATGTGGTGAGACACACACCCATACAAACCTTGTACCCCTAGGTACACCCCATTACATCAATTTGTCGCAGATTGTGGAATAAAGGAGAGTGGATGCATTAAAGTTTCCTAGAATTATCTTTTTAGGAATATAATTCTTGTGCAATATATATGACTTGTTAAATAGAAGTGAATGTGAATGTAGCTTGTTTGTACCATGAATTCTTTAACATATCTTGAATGAGTGCCCTGATATGATTTGTAATGTGTGTTTTATATGTGTGTATTTGGTTCTTTTTTTTCAAATAGATTCTAAATGGAATCCCTCCTCCATGATGGTCTTTCAAAAATCCCAACCCAGTTCCCCATGTTGCTATCATTTGAGACATCCAAAATCTCACATGTAGTAAAGAAGATTATGCATGATACAGATTGGGTGAAGTATAACATCGAAGTGCATGCATTTTTGCAAGCACCTTTTCAATGCTTAATGTTTACAATTACGACACACGGCATTATTTTTAAAATACATTATGTATTAGATGTGTGAATTGAGATATTTGAAATTCAAAATCATACTCTTAATTTTAAATAGCACATGGGGATGAAACTTCGCACGGCTCTTAGGTTTAGTGTAATAATTGCAAGCATTGATATATACGAAATTCAATATGATATTCAAAATGATAAAGTTGGAACTTGAACACTTTTTCAATGCTTAATGTTTACAATTACTTCACATGGCATTCTTTTTTAAATACCTTATGTATTAAACAAACTATAAACTGAGATAAACTGAGATAAACAAAGTGTGAAGAACATCATGAAAGTACGAAAATGCTCATACATCATAAAAGTGGGAACAATATCATGAAAGTACCAAAATGAATCTGTACATCATCATCATCATGCTGCAAAAGTGCATCCCTATACAAGAAACGTGTGAAGCCTAAACAATCAATCTTGAATCCGAATCTGATAACTCTACATATGATCCTCTAGTGGAACGCTGACGTGGCTCCTGTATGACCCGCTGCCCAACCGTCTGCTGTGTGCCCTCAGGCAAAGCCGGCTCAGATGGGCCAGCCTCATCACCTGCATGAGATGGGCCAGCCTCATCCTGATGAAGAGGAGGGCATGCTGCACGCGCCACTGCTGCCATCTCTGCCTCCCTCGCCTCCTCTATGTATGCGCGTCTTAGCTCCCATAGCCGTGCATCTGCGAATACTCGTGCCTCAAATCTAGCGTGAGTAATCGTCTCTACATGTGAAAGACGCTGGGCCCTAGCTGCTGCTCCACCCACTGCTGCAATGATGTCTGCAGCTCTGCCTCTCGCTCAATCCGGCGTGCCTCCTCCGCTCGTGCCTCGTCACCTGGCATGAAATCACCATACGAAAAGCGTCGTGGAACGCATGATGCAACCACCGATGTATCAGCACCCTCCTGCATCAGCAACGCTCTCTGTGCCTCCTCCCTGTAGTGCTCTGTTAAGACTACGCGGGCGAATGGATCAATAGCCTGACGATGACCAGGATATAGATCATCCATGCCTTGTCCTCTGTATGTCGCCACATCAATGTCAGCAAAGCATACAGGGCACACTGAACATGCCACCATGTGGCGGGTCATGCAATGGAGATGTGCGATGTGGCCGCACCCTAGTCCAAACCACCCTACGGTGTCAAACTCCTCGTGGCAAAGGACACAAGTGGCAGTAGGAAGCCTCGCTATGACTGCTGCATCTATGGGTGTCCTAGTCGGCACATCTACAGGAGGAGTAGGGTATAGGGCCACGCTGGGGTCAATCCTATGGCGTGATGGATCACGACTAATATGCCTCAACTGCAAAATATAGTGCTCTGCGTGATGGTATGCTATGCGTGTCCAAATCCTCTGCTCCTCCAAATCTGTCTGCAACAGTCGTACGCGAGACTCCATCTCCTGATGCAATAGATGTGCCTGCAATGCAAACATGTCACGTACATGGTGAGAATTAACCAAAAAACTTCAGTTCAAAACACGCTACAAAAAAATAAACTAACATAATCAAAATAACTAACCTCGTCCCTAGACTCGGCCAACAATGCCTCCAACTCTGCAATCCGTGTGTCTCGAGCCTCCAACTCGTGCTGAGGCGGCGTAGATGTGGGAGGTGGTGTAGATGTGGGAGGCTCCATCAATGATCGAGGTGGGGGAGGTGGAATCGCAATAGATCTCGATAGGGCAGAGACCATGTGCTGCAAGGATGATGCCACTAAATGAACATCCCCCCTAATCTGTCCTCCCACCGCTCGCAATGCCGGTGCAAGGATGGTGTGCAACTCTAGTGCCTCGCGTCGACGTCGAACACTTGCAATCTGACGCTCCTGACGCCCCATCCTACCACGTCCCGCTCCCTGATCCTGGACGGGTACTAAGGTAGTCCACCCGATGACCAAGCACAAACTCAGCGTAAAGCTGCATGGCAAACGACCTGGCTATCTGGCGGTTGTGAGGCAATCGA
This sequence comes from Dipteris shenzhenensis, assembly GCF_047967505.1. Classification (NCBI taxonomy): domain Eukaryota; kingdom Viridiplantae; phylum Streptophyta; class Polypodiopsida; order Gleicheniales; family Dipteridaceae; genus Dipteris; species Dipteris shenzhenensis. Next base: position 20,082,193 of record NC_141601.1, read on the forward strand.
CCACCATTCGCAGCGAGATATCTCGGATAAATGTGTGCTGCTATGATGGGGTGCCTACAATGTAAAATATGCAAGGAGAGCCCTACTGATCGTGGTCGCATTGCCTCGGTGTGACCATCCCAAAACATATCCTCCAAGGCCTCCCTGTGATGTGACTCACGCTCAAACAACTGTCGAATGGCTCTCCAATCCAAGCCACCACCAGTGATCTCCGCCTCAGCCTGTGCCTAAAAGCTATCCACAACGTCCTCAACTGTGTCCAATCGACTCAGAGGCTCAATAACTGAATCCAGACTCGCAACCAAGTGAGGGGGTGCCCTAGCATCCTGCAATGCCCTCATCTCAGCTCTCAGCATCTCTATCTGCATACAAATAGTGGTGCTAGAACCTGTGCGCTGGCTGGCGCATGCACAAAAAAAACACATGGAAATTAATATTCTATTTGGGTAATGAAAATAATATTCTATTCAATATGACTTATAATCTATTTACGTAATGAAAACTATTTGTACATACTCCTTGATGAGGTAGGATGTCGTTGGGATCATCCTATGCACCTACCGGTAGATGGGCCAAATGTGTGGCTCAATATTAATCAATATTATTAATAATTCTTAATTTTGATTAGAATTTTTTCACTCTAGTTGTTGCATTTTTAAACTTAGATGTCTCAAATATTTTTTCCTTATATGTTTCCCTTTTTTCACTTTTTATCCAATATGAAACTTTTCCACATGTGGTGTAAGGACCACATTGTCCACTTATGGCCCCTATACTAAGGACAGATAGTGGAGAGGGTTGGTTAATAAGACCTTCTTTGAATGCTTTACTGCCTTGGGTTTGCAATAGATATGGAGGAGATAGAAGGATACCTAATACATTACTTTGAACGATACACAAGCAAGGCGCATCTAGTATTTCTCGGACTACACATTAAAAAAGAGAGCGGGTTCACACTACAGACCTTTTAAAGCGAGAACTTTGAGAAAATAATTAAGCCTTTTCAATATTATCTATTTTGGTTGGGCAATCCACCTCAACTAGTGGCCATTCCTATAGATCATCACTTGGTTCCCATGCTTGGGGAGAGAGGAGACCTTTGGACAATCATAAATTACGTATGTGTTTTCGATGCGCTGGTGCATTTACAAGATCCAATTAGCCATATGCTTATGCATCTAACCACTCTAGTGTTGGGGTCTTTGCCCATGTGGTGTGGTGTTTTAGGGATAATGCCCATGTCGTGTTTTATACAGCCTACTTACTCTACCTAAATTATGAAACAACTCTTAACCAACTATATAATCTATAATATTCCACATAAACGATGATTTTTTAAAAGATGGTTTTGAAGACTAAAAATAATTAAAAAAACTTTAAAATGCATTTCAGATTTAGAAATATTTTATAATTATTCCTATAAACTAAAATTTAAACGTTTCTTTATATTAATAAAAATAGCACTAATTTAAACTTTAATCTCTTTTTTTTTAAAGATGATTTTAAAAACAAAATATTTACATTTTCTCATTTTAAATAAATAATTACGTAATTCCAAAAATCATTTAAAAAAACTTTCAAATGCATTTCAATTTTAAAAATATTTTATAATTATTCCTATAAACTAGGATTTAAACGTTTTTTATTTCAATAAAAATAGCTCTAATTTAAAAAAATAACTTTAATCTCTTTTTTTCCAAAGATGATTTTTAAAAACCTAATTTTTACATTTTCACATTTTGAATAAAAAATGCCTCATTAAACGTTTTTTAAATTTAAAATTTTCAGATTTTAAATTATAAATGTCGTAATTCAAAAATTAAAAAAAAAATTTACAAATGCATTTCAAATTTATAAATACTTTATAATTATTCCTATAAACGTTTTTTTATTTAATAAAAATAGCTCTATTTAAAAAAAAAAATTTCATTTTCACATTTTAAATAAAAAATGTCGTAATTCATAAATTTCAAAAAAACATTAAAATGCATTTGAAATTTAGAGATTTTTTAAAATTTTTCTTATAAACATCAATTTAATTAAATTCTACCAAAAAGAAAATGCTACATAAAAAAAACAGAAATATAGAACATTTTCACATTTTGAATAAAAAATGCCTCATTAAACGTTTTTTAAATTTAAAATTTTCACATTTTAAATTATAAATGTCGTAATTCAAAAATTTAAAAAAAATTTACAAATGCATTTCAAATTTATAAATATTTTATAATTATTAATATAAACGTTTTTTTATTTACTAAAAATAGCTCTATTTAAAAAAAATAAATTCATTTTCACATTTTAAATAAAAAATGTCGTAATTCATAAATTTCAAAAAAACATTAAAATGCATTTGAAATTTAGAAATTTTTTATAATTTTCCTTATAAACTAAAATTTAATTAAATTCTACCAAAAAGAAAACGCTACATAAAAAAAACAGAAATATAGAACATTTTCACATTTTGAATAAAAAATGCCTCATTAAACGTTTTTTAAATTTAAAATTTTCACATTTTAAATTATAAATGTCATAATTCAAAAATTTAAAAAAAATTTACAAATGCATTTCAAATTTATAAATATTTTATAATTATTAATATGAACGTTTTTTTATTTACTAAAAATAGCTCTATTTTTTTAAAAAAATTTCATTTTCACATTTTAAATAAAAAATGTCGTAATTCATAAATTTCAAAAAAACATTATATTGCATTTGAAATTTAGAAATTTTTTATAATTTTTCTTTTAACCTAAAATTTAATTAAATTCTACCAAAAAGAAAATGCTACATAAAAAAAACAGAAATATAGAACATTTTCACATTTTGAATAAAAAATGCCTCATTAAACGTTTTTTAAATTTAAAATTTTCACATTTTAAATTATAAATGTCGAAATTTAAAAATTTTTTAAAAAAAATTTACAAATGCATTTCAAATTCATAAATATTTTATAATTATTAATATGAACATTTTTTTATTTACTAAAAATAGCTCTATTTTAAAAAAAAAATTTCATTTTCACATTTTAAATAAAAAATCTCGTAATTCATAAATTTCAGAAAAACATTAAAATGCATTTTATAATTTTTCTTATAAACTAAAATTTAATCAAATTCTACCAAAAAGAAAATGCTACATTAAAAAAACCCTACCTGGACTCTCCCGCTCCGGCTCCGTCCATCTCCGTCGATGTCCGTTGGTGGCTCTCCGTCGCTCACGCAATTCCGTCGAAGTCCCGCAAATCCGAAATCGGTGGATGAGGAGGAGCTCGATCGAGGTATGCGGAATGAGGGAGGTCGCTCTCCTTTTATAAGAAAAATTAGGGTTTAGCTACCTCGATCGAGATATTCTTGACATGCCCATACATCTCGGCACATCTACCTCGATCGAGGTATTGGCATGCCACGATACCTCGATCGAGGTATTCTTCACATGCCCATACATCTCGGTACATCTACCTCGATCGAGGTATTGCCATGCCACAATACCTCGATCGAGGTATTGTGACATGCCCATACATCTTGGTACATCCACGTCGATGGAGGTTTTGACATGCCACGATACCTCGATCGTGGTATGTTGGCAGAAGCGGGATGCCAAGTCATGTGTCCAGCATACCTCGATCGAGGTATGTCATCTGCCCTGTTGGCTGCCCTGTCGGATGGCACATACCTCGATCGAGGTATGTTGGACATGCCACCTGACCTCGATCGAGGTTGAGCTGGATTGCCACGATACCTCGAACGAGGTAGATGTGGCATGTATAGGTGGCTTGCCAGCAAGCCTCGATCGAGGTAGAGGCTCGGTCCGGTGAAAAAGCCCAGTACCTCGATCGAGGTATTGGCTTGGCTCGGTTGTCCTCATGTGTGATTTTCATTGGAGCTTATACCTCGATCGAGGTATTGGAGACCGAAGCAAAACCTTTGTATTTTCACTCGAGTGGGTGTCACACTCACCCGAAAGTGGTCCGGAAGTGGACACCCTTAGCTTGCTACCACCCTTCATATGCTTTTGCACTTCAACATTGTTGAATACAATCTAAAGAGTCAAAATATTTTTATATTCCTCAACTTCCACAGGGACCAATGATGCATGGAAGGATATGGAGACATCAAATGTAGAGGACAACATACCACCCAAAATGGGGACTATCAATTACGCGATGGATACAAGAGGTATAGAAGAAAACATAACCCCAAAAATGGAGAAAATTGCAAGAAATATCATGAATCCTATACTTTTAAAAGAGAACATGGATGAACGTACGGTCTCAACATTGGGGACAAGACTAGATAATCTTATTGTTGTTGCAAACATGTATGAAAACATAGCACCTGACAATTTGGATGAGTCAGAAGCCAGCAACTTCAAGGAGAATTTGGATCTATATCCACATACAATTTCTTTGGATATGCCATGAATAACAATCATATTATACTTGAATGGCTTGTTATTAAGTCGCTACCTATTCAAGTCTCTAATACATCCATCTATTATGCATGGCAAAAATAGTTATATGGTTGTTCGTCCTAGGTGCATAGAATTTCTTAAAATCTTGCTACAAAGATTTAATGTAGGTATCTAGTCAACTGCGATGGAGTATAACGTACTTGATATGGTAGGAAAGGTGCAAAATTATGCAAATGAGAGCCTCCCTTTCTTTGTTATATGGTCTCAGCAAGGATGCTACACTTATAGTAAGACGAGGATAAATAGGCCTGACAAGGTTGGTGTTGAGGCAATGTTCAAACTCTTACCAAAAATCTCAAAGGCATTTGGATGTGATGCTAGAAGGACAATCCTTGTTGATGACTCCCCATACAAGGCTTGCATTAGCCCTCCATCAAATTGCATATTTCCTTCAACGTTTGATGTGCAAGACAAGGATGATAATATTCTACTGAGAGAGTTGATGCCGTACTTACTACAACTCGATGAAACTAAAGATGTGCGCAGCATGATTGAGACAAATCAATATGGACAATTACCTGTGATGGAGGGGCATAAGGATTTCAACCTTGTCCAGAAAGTAATTGATGAATGGAGGGAGGAAAATCATGCATGGTCAAGAATTGAATATAAAACAAGAAATCTTCCTCTTGCAGATCAACTAAGACAGAGGGCTATAGGTGGTTATACAGAACCAAAGGGTGTACACCCTAGGGCAACCCATGGTGGTGATGGCCAGGTGCCTAAACTCAATGCATCCCAAATAAGACTTTTAAGGAATGCTCCGCAACTCTCTAGCATGAATGCTATGCAAGTTTCTCAATTGGCTATAGACCTAGGGTACAAAGGTTGCTATATCAAGAAATACATTGCTAAGGGCTACATAAACTGACTACAGAATGAGTATTTTCCATGAAGGTACATATGTCAAAGTGTTTTTTGATTTTATCTCAAGTCTATATAACTGTTGTTGCAGCTAATTGAATTTGTCTTTTGTGATGCAGATAGATATACGTTCAAATCAAGCTTGAGTAGGTACATACCAGAACGAGATCCATTTGGACCACCAAAGTTACCTGTCCCTATCAACTAAGTGTTCTGGATAAAAAATGTGGCTTTCAAGGTGCATGAGTCAACCATTACAGGTGCTGGCTTGGGCTTGTTTGTGCATGAATCCCGTCAAGAGAGGGACTACTATTCTCCATTATGGAGGTGACAAGTACTCCTACAGACACTGGAAGGAATTATGTAGAGTTCATCCAAGGCTAAAGAAGTACTCTATCCAAGAGGACCCTACGAAGAGTGCTCTCAACGGAAGCAAGAATGGAAGAGGAAGAGAGAGAAACAGAGAGCCACACAAGTTTTGGTGGGTGTAGAACACCCTAATCTTCTTTTTCATTCATTTACATATGTGTTTGAGTATTGTACATAATTGGGGTAAAGGCACAGTGACCTTTAACCCCCACAACCTCCCACTTAAAGGACAATGTGCCTTTAAGGGAGAACAACCAGTGAGCATACTTTCCAATGCCCATCAATACATGACAATACTCAAACCGCTGAGTAGGTAGACTCTTCGTCAACATATCTGCAGGGTTATCATCTGTATGAACCTTGACAAGCTTTATGCGCTTGTCCTCAAGTACCTCCCTGATGAAATGGTATCTGACCTCAATGTGTTTGGTCTTTGCATGAAAGACTAGATTCCGTGCTAGCTATAGCACTCATGGAATCAGTATGCAATGTCGGTACACTTGTATGAATCCCCAAATCTCCCACTAGCTGATCAAGCCATATAGCCTCCTTGCAACCCTCTGTGGCTGCAACATACTCAGCCTCTGTGGTAGACAAAGCAATGCACTTCTGTGCATGAGACATCCACGACACTGCACCACCTGCAAAGTTGAACACATAACCAGAAGTGGATCTCCTACTATCCACATGCCCTGCATAGTCTGAATCTATGTACCTAAGTACATGCATGTCTCCTCTACCAAAGTAGATGCACATCTCCTTGGTACCCTTCATGTACCTCATGATGCACTTAACTACCTCCCAATGCCTCTTTCCTGGATTAGCCATATACCGGCTAACAACTCCCACTGCAAATGCAATGTCTGGTCTAGTAGCTATCATAGCATACATAAGACTCCCAACCACTGATGCATAAGGAACCTTGGCCATCATGGCCCTCTCCTCATCTGATTTGGGACTATTTGTATGAATCAATTTCACATATGGAGGCAATGGAGTACTCACTGCCTTTCCCCCTGCATTTTGAAATGCTACAATACTTTTGTAACATACTCCTTCTGTGAATGCCAAAGGAGTTTCCTACTCCGATCATGCATGATGCGCATACCAAGAATATGACCTGCAAGTCCCAAATCCTTCATATCAAAGGCCTCATGCAACTTGGCCTTTAATGCATCTAGCTCATAAGTATTCTTGCTAGCCAATAGCATATCATCCACATGTAGTGCCAAGATTATCAGGCTATTATCCTTAGCCCTTTTAGTGTAGAGGCAGTGATCAATTTCACTCCTAAAACTCGGGGACTGAATGAAAGCATCAAACTTCTGATACCATTCTCTAGGCACTTGCTTAAGACCATAGAGACTCTTCTTTAGCTTGCAATCTTTGCCCTTTCCTTGAAAGCCTTTCGGGTGCACCATGTAAATTTCCTCATGCAAATCCCCATGCAAGAAAGCTGTCTTGACATCCATCTGCATAAGCTCCATATCCTCTGCTGCCACTAGTCCAAGCATGAATCTAAGTGTGGTCATCTTCACAACTGGAGAGAATATCTCATCCAAGTCCACACCCTTCTCTTGCTTGAACCCTTTAGCGACCAAACAGGCCTTGTACCTAGGCACATCATCACCTATGACCTTCATCTTGTAGACCCATTTACATGGCAATGCTTTCTTTCCATGTGGCAAAGAAACCAAGTCCCAAATATTATTCTTCATAAGTGAACTCATCTCTGATTGCATATAGCATACTCCCACTTGTGTTGATCCTCATGCATCATAGCCTCTCTGTAGCAAGAAGGCTCCCCGCAATCAGTAAGCATCACATAGTCTACCCTTGGAACAAACTTATCAGGCGGCCTAGACACTCTAGATGATCTTCTTAAGGGCATTTCACCTTGCTGTCCCACCTGCATATCAGCCACATTTGGCTCATCATTTCCACCAATAGATGATCCATCATCTACCCTTGATTGTATACCTGTGGGAGTACTTGGTGGTACCATTTCTTGCACATTTGGTGCATGGACAGCTTGCTATCTATCAACATATGCAGGTGGATTCACATCCTCAAAAGTAATTCTCCTCATTTCCACATCCCTCATGGGTGCCTTATGCATCTTCTTCTCATTGTGAAGACTACATCATGGATGCGTATGATCTTCTTTGCTTCTGGATCCCAGAAATGATAGCCCATCTCTCCACTTTCACCATAACCCAGAAAGATGCATTTCCTAGACTTAGGATCTAGCTTCTTTTGAAGCTCTTTTGGCACATGTGCATATGCCTCACACCCAAATATACGAAAATGAGAGTAAGAGGGCTTCTTGCCACTCCATACCTCTTTAGGAATACCACCATCCAAACTCTTACTAGGTGATCTATTGATCACATGCACTGCAGTCTTCATTGCCTCAGCCCAAAAACCACCAGAAAGACTTGCATTGGAAAGCATGCATTGCAACCTTTCTTGAATGGTACGGTTCATCTATTTTGCAACTGGATTTTGCTCTGGAGTACAAGGGCATGTGAGCTCCCTCTTAATCCCACGTGTATCACAGAAATGCTAAAAGTCATGAGAGAGTTACTCTCCACCATTCTTCTGAATCAGTAAATTGGGTACAAGCAATAGCCACTGCAAGCTATTTGCTTAATGGGCCATAATATAGGGTATGACTCCTTATGAAGCATTCACTTGACACAAGCCACACATTGGGCATCTCCGCATATTTGGTTGCATAGCATATGTCCACATACATAATGATCATCGTAGGAAATTGGATGCAAAGTCACGCAAATGCATCATGGTTGGGTATGTGAAGAAAGCAAAGCATACAAGTTGTATGATCTCATCAACTGCAAAGATGTAATCTTTGATGAGGAATCAGAATGGAAAACCTCACCTACACAGGAGATGGAAGCATCAACTTCACAGTCATCTATAGAACAGGTTGATGAAGAAGAGCAAGAATTGCCAACAACACCCCAAGCAGAGCCATAATAGCTCAGACGGTCTACTAGGGAAAGCAAACCTCTAGCCAGATTGACATATGCTCAGAAAGGCAAAGCAATTCAGGTGGAAACCACCAACTATGATCTTATGACTACCATCATGGCTACAGAAGAGCTAGTGTACTTCGAAGATGTAGTGGACAAGCCAAAATGGCAAACTGCTGTAAATGAAGAAATGGATGCTTTGTATAAGAATAATATGTGGGAATTATGCGACCTTCCACCAGGAAAGAAGGCCATAGCAAACAAATGGGTATACAAAGTGAAGTACAATCCAGATGGAAGTATTCATAGATACAAAGCCAGACTAGTTGCAAAAGGATTTGCACAACAATATGGTTAGGACTATGATGAGACGTGCTCTAGTAGCAAAGATGGAGTCCATATGATTCTTGATATCACTAGCGACACTCGGCAGATGGAATGTGTATCACTTCGATGTCAAGAATGCATTTCTCAATGGTTATCTAGACGAGGAAGTCTACATGCAACAACCAGCAGGTTATGTTGAACCAGGAAAGGAGAATAAGGTTTGCCATCTCAAGAAAATTCTCTACGGCTTAAAGCAAGCACCCAGAAGTTGGTACAGTAGAATTGATAAGTATTTTGCTAATTTGGGATACATGAAGTCCAATGCAGATATACGCTCTACTACAAAGTTCAAGGGGAAGACATTACTATTGTCTTGGAATTGAGTTCTGGAGAGATTTAGATAGCACATTCATAAGTCAGCTCAAGTATGTTAACAGTCTCCTAAAGAAGTTTCATATGGCACATTGCAATATTGCAGCCACTCTGGCAATGGAACAGAGTTTGAAACTTACTAAAGATTCAAAAAAGCCTATAGTCAATGATAGATACTACAGGCAGCTCATCGGATCTCTTATATATCTGACAATCACACGACGATATATTTGTTATGCAGTAAACTCACTAGCACAGTTTATGGCCAGTCTCACTGAATGCAGCCAAAAGAGTCATGAGATACATCAGAGGTACAAGACAGTTTGGGATAGAATACAGAGGAAGTCATCCATGGTTGCATGGATACTATGACACTAACTATGTTGGAGATCATGAGACCAGGAGATCGACACAGGGATATGCATTTTTCCTTGTTCAAGGTGCTATATCATGGTTGTCAAACAAAAATCCAACTGTTTCTTTGTCTTCGACTGAAGTAGAATATAGGGCACGAGGCAGTCGATCAAGCGAGCAATGTCGAGCGAGCAGGACCAAATAAGCGAGTGAAAGAAGAGAGCAAAGCATAAATGGTTGGGCTACCAACACATAATCTCATTGTATGTATGTACTCATCATTAATAAAGATTTATAGTGCTTCCTCAACATTGAACATGATTATAACATAATATTGCAAGTGCAAATTAGTAATAGTGTTCTATATTCTATGAGATGAGCTTAAATAAAATTACTTTGGCCATCAACAACAAGTACTACATAGTTGAAGTGCATTACATGGGAAAGACATAACCTCATTATATGTATGTACTGATCATTAATAAAGCTTTATAGTATCACCATAATTTTGAAGGTGATTATAAAATAAGCTTATAAGTCTACATTACTGATAGTGTTATTTATTCTTATAAGATGAGCTTGCATAGAAATGCTTTGGATACCAACAAGTAATATATAGTTTAAGTGCACCATTCAATGAAAACTTCAACATTGAACATGATCATAACATGTTATTACTAGCGGTCTTTTTCTAAATGATGTAGTACAAGAAACTGGCAAAAATTTAATTAAATTCATGTTTTGATGCATGAATTTTTACTAAATGGTGCAAAAGGTGATGATAATCATCTAAATCATGCCTTGCCATTCGTTTTGATATGTAACATGACCCCGTTTGGATTTGTAAATCAAAAGATACAGGATGTCAAAATTCTCATCTTTTAGGCCAAAAGAGAGAGCACATTAAGGCGTTGCCTATTTTGGCCCAAAAGATGAGAATTTACGATGCCCAAATTCTCATCTTTTGGGCCAAAATAGGCAGTGCGTTAACGCGCTCCCTCTTTTGGCCCAAAAGATGAGAATTTCAACGTCTTGTATCTTTTCATTTACAAATCCAAATGGGGTCATGTTACATATCAAAACGAATGGCAAGGTGTGATTTAGATGATTATCATGTCCTTATGCACCATTTAGTAAATCTTCATGCATCAAAATGTGAATTTAATAAACAATTCTTGCATTGGATCTAGAGGAAAGTTTACCTAATAGGGACCTGTCAATATGTTGTCTATTTTGGCTTCTAGTACCATTGATTTCTACAAGCAAAGATTGATTTGTTTTGAAATTTCATTCATTTTAAGGATAGGGATGTACTTACTCTTTAGATTCTGTTGGATTGGTGGGATGTAAGAGTGATTCTTTAGAAATGGTTTTTTTGCAAACAGAAAAACATGGGTTTTGTTCCAAGAGTGAATAGAGTTTCAAAAACCAAGCATTTGCACATGCATGTAATGTGGACTATTCCATTCAAGAAGTCCTATCAAGCTTTTGACTTGTGTGGAAGATTTCATTGGTGATCTCACAAAATATTGAATGAGTAAAAGTGAACAAAGAAAGGGTGCATCTTTACTAATGATGCCTTGGTAATGACAAAGGTCCAACTCTCTCATGGACTTTTAAAGAACTTAGATAGTTGCTAAAATAAGGATTTGTCAATCTTTTATTGTTTTGTTTTGATTATTTTTTGGCTCTCACTTTTTCTTGCTCTCTTTTTTTTGTTTGCTCACTTTTCCTCGCTCGCTTTTTGGTAATCCTCATAGAGCACTCACTATAGGTGCATGTGAGGCTATATGGCTCAGAAGACTATTGTCAGAAATAGATTACTTTGATGAGTCAAAGCCAACAAAAATATACTGTGATAATCAATCAGCTCAAGCATTGGCCAAGAATCCAGTTTATCACTCTAGGACAAAGCGCATTGATGTCAGAGAGCACTTCATCAGAGAAAGAGTGTTACTTGGTGATGAGTTTGTATATATTCTACATTTTCAACTAAATCTAGTGTACAGTTAGTCATTTGTGGTGTGCTCTCTATCTGTGACCTCTCTCCTCATCTCCACTATTATTCTCTCCCCTCTTCATATTTTGTCACAGAAGGAGAAGATGCCATGTGGTGCCAGTCTGGTGGCTGGTAATCAGAAGAAGATGCCATGTGGTGCTAGTCTGGTGGCTATTAATAAATTGCCAGCCTGATGGAATCTTAGCCATGATAGACATGGCTGATGAGAGCTCGATGAGAGCCACCACCATGGGGTAGTAATTCCCACAAAGGTAAATCATGAAGCTCTAATCACTCTTTACCATGCACTCTAGTTCTCTACTGAGCATGCGATCCTGGTGACTGGTAATTTTTACTGCACTCGTAGTGATCATGCATGCGTAAGTCCCATCGATGGCTAGTAATTTTAACTGCCAACTCGGTGGAATCATAGCTTGCACGATAGACATGGCTATAATCACTCATTACCATGCACTATAATACTCTACTAAGCATGCGATCTCGGTGACTGGTAATGTTTACTGCACTCGTAGTGGTCGTGCATGTTTAAGCCTAGTGGTGGGTGAGTGGTGGTTGGTAATTTTAACTACCAGCACGGTGGAATTGTAGTCACGATAGACGTGGTTGATGATAGCCACCACCATTGGGCAGTAATTCCCACAAAAGTAAATCATGAATCCTAATCACCTCTAATGCCATATTACCATGCACTCTAGTACTCTCCTAAGCATGCAAGCCCAGTGATTAGTAATTTACTGCACTCATAGTAATCATGCATGCAAGTTCGATGGTGGTAACTGGAAGCTGAGTAATTGTGAGCCATTGTGGTGGTTGGTAATTCACTGCCAGCCCAATGGATCTTAGCTACCACCACATACGTGGCTAGGAATCTTAGATGCCACGACCTCTAATCATGCAAGTTAGTACTGCCGCCTTGAATTAATCAAAATTCAAGCCAACCACTATGGTGGCTCTCACCTTGATAGTGTAGTCGAGCTACAACCACCGTGATGGCTCTCACTATGACACTGTAGTCGGGCTGCTACAAACGGCTATTCCATTTCCTTAATTGTTTTGTCTTCTATCCCTCTTGCCTGTTTCGTTCTCCCTTGCAATCTCAGGCCTCCACTATTCCATTCCCTTCATTGCTTCATCTACTATCCCTCTCAACCATTTGTTTCTCCCTTACAATCGGATTGTAAACTCAAGCCTTCCATTTCCTTCACTATTTCATCTTCTATCCCTCTCGACCATTTCTATCTCCCTTGCACTCTTCCTGCAACTTCTATCCCCTCTTGTACTGTACCCTACATAGTCCTAGACCTCCTCACACAATCCTTCCTCCCCCTCTATAGCACAGTGTGAGATCCCCTCCTCCCCTGATCTTGAAATCGTGACAAATGTGAGCTCCTCTCTCGCTCTTCAAAAGCCCAATCTGGATGCTCTCCAAAGCTTCAGTAGGTTGGTATCGGAGGTGAACATGAAGGAGGGGCAACTACTCTATCAAGGTCAGAAGATTTAAGGTACTTGTCAAGCTCACGATGTAGGTTTCTTTTGGTAGGACATGATAGAGGCATGAAGATGTATAGAGTGCAAAGACCAGGATGAAGAGAACCCCTAGAGAAAGGAGGAGTTACTATGGGTGTATAAGTGGGCAGAGTCAAGCTAGCAGTGTGTAATCCAAGTGTGAAGAGGTCTACCATTGTGCATCAAACTGGCCTAAAGAGCTGGGAGATGCTTGCCATAGAGAGGCTGATAAGATATCTGGGAGTCCGGAATTTCCTTCAGCCACAAAATGTCATCGTATTTTGAAACAATAAAAATTTTCTAGACATTTTTTGCACTTGTGGACTTTCTTAGGTTGCTCGTAATACCTGATTTTGTATCGACCTACGTCCATTTTAGTAGTTTAAATGTTTTAAGTAGCCCGGTGGTTGAAATCTGACGGTTAATGATGATAACCGGTCTAAAGGACATTGTTTTAGTATAGCACTGTGCAACAAATTTTAGGATAGCACGACAGTAGTGTAGGGATAGCATGGTAGTAATGCTGGATAAGTTATCGCCAGTAGGGTGGTTGGTTACCCAAGGATATAAACAGCCACCAGCATAGTGGTTTGCTTCTATTACTACAAGATGAATGGATTTGTAGGATGTGTGGATTCGTTATGGAAAACCAGCGCAGTGGTTGTTGGGATATGCTAAAAACAAGCATGGGATGAAATCTGATGGTTAACGAAATGATAAACAATCTAAAGGACACTATTTTGGTATAGCATTGTGCAACAAATTTTGAAATAGCACAGTAGTAGTGTAGGGATAGCACAGTAGTAGTTCAAGATAAGTTATCACCAACGTAGTGGTTGGTTTGCACTAGGATATTAACACCCACCAGCAAGGTGGTTTACTTCTATTATTACAAGATGAAAGGCTTTGTATGTGTGGATTCGTTATGGGAAAGCAGCATGGTGGTTGTTGGGACATACTAAAAATAAGCATGGGATTTACCCTTTGGGATTTACAAAAACAATTTAATAAAACCGACACGGTGGTTGTTTGGGATATACTAAAAAGAAGCATAGTCTCAAATACAAATTCTATTTTGTAGGACAAGTGGACATATTGTTTCCTTGCAATGAGACTACATACATTTTCTTAGTACTATCTCAGTCGTCCTTGTCCACCACTCCAAGACACCCTAAGAAGTGCTCATGCGTGTCTAAATCCAATTTGAAGACACTCTTGCCCTTCTTTTGTTATGGCACAGGTTGCATCCGGAACTTAATAGCTCTTATTGGATGAGGGTACACATGTTGTGGACTCTTATGTAGCAGTTCGTAATTATGGCCTCTCTTTGATGTTTTTTTATACCAAAAAGCTCCGACTAATACATCCCACTTCTCATAGGTTGTTCCCCAATCTTAAATGTTTCCTCAACCTTGTGCTTAGGTTTTGTGCACTGCAATAGAAAGTAAAGGTCATCTTCCTCGTTCTCCCTAGAATTTGCGACAACTGCAAAGTTATCCCCCTCTTCTAGACAGTTAGTGAGGTCATTGAAACTCTCCCCAAACTATCCTGAGTCGTTTATCTCTCCATTATTTTTCACTCCATCTGAACGTAGAGGGAAAACTTGAACTTGCTCCCATGTCTTCACAGTTGCAATGTGATCACAATCGTCATGATCCCCTATGATGCACACATTGTAGAAACAAGAACGTTTTCTTGTTTTAATCAGTTGGTTGCTTGAAAAGCCCCATACGCTATGCAGACCACGAACTACTTTAATCTTCTCATAATTGTGCTGACTTCTCCTTTGCACTTCATCCACTTTCACTTCATGGAACACTCTGCGTACTACAGTATTCTTAAGGATTTGTTTACAATATGGAGAGGTTGATTGTAAGCCATGTTATAGCATCATGGGCATCATTGAGGTTTTTTGGAGGGCATGCTAATTGGTGTTTAAATAGAGCTTACTTAATAATAGGACCGCATCCATCATGTTCACCCTTGCCATGGCTAGACCAAAAGAAATTCCACATCATCTCTAGACCGGTCAGGGAACTTTGAGATGAAGTATAATCCACGGGCTGATTTAAATTAAGAGGCAACACCATTTGACCACACCCAATGTTGTTTTAGTGTCATGTTCCCTATCATCTGAAATAAAGAAAATGTACTCTTGTGAGTCAGCAAGAAGATTGGCATCAGGCATGGAAGAATCAAGCAAATGACTGTATGTGATATGCATATGTTATCCGCTTGTTCTACTAGTGAGCACTTTGTATCTCATCTTGTTCTTGAAAAGAATAATTTTCTGCAAAATCTATGACAGATACAAATAGTGTCATGGGGAAAATTGGCAAGGCAGATCCTTAATTGCTTATCCTACAAGCTGGCTATGAAATTGTGAAGAACATATTTTGGGATGGATTAAACCATGTGACCTACAAGCTCCCTTGGCTGGGTGCTCTCATATGACAATAGCCATCTCTTTTTATTGGATCCTTCAACATTGACATTTCCAAATCTCCTCCATTTAGAGCAACATGGTTGTCTTCCCTCATTTCATTTGGACATACATTGAATGTCTTCTTCTTCAACTTCAACATTAGGGGAATTTTCGACTCAAAAAGGGCCTCTTGGATTAGTCCCTTAAGACTTGTGATTAGCAAACCAGCCAATCGGAAGGCTTGGGCATTAAAAGAATGGAGGATTCCATATTGGCCTCTCATTGCTGGAGAGTCCTCCTTGGTTCCCACCAGGCTTCCACGTGCCTCTCTCTTGCCCCCACCACCTCTTGAGGCATTTACTCCCCCCCTTCACTTTTGGATGGTCCCCATACCCTCCTAGGCTCTCTTGGTAGGCCCCCAAATCCGTGACTTTTTTTTCCTCCAAAAAATCAAAAATTTCCAAAAGTGTCCCTAACACCCCGGTCCAAACTCCTCCCAGGAGTCTCCCCAAACTATCCCCATTGACTCCCTACCTTTATTTGAGCCTCTTCCTCCTCTCTACCTCTGCTCTGCCTCCTCCCAACCTCTTTCTCCTCTTAACCTCCTCACAACCTCCTCCTAACCTCTTCCTCATCTCAACCTCCTCTCAGCCTCCTCCTCTCAACCGCTTCCTCTTCCCAACCTCTTTATCTTTGCTTGCTTCCATTATTTCTACAATGGTGAGGCACTCCCCTTCTTCTAGTCCAAAGCTATGAATTCAATCTTGTGTGGGTTGCATTTTAAAGGACAATAGTGATATTTGGATCCCTCAAGAGTTTAGGTTAATGTCCTAAGTCACAATGCAACCATCTGCAATAGGTCCATTCAAGGTTTCTAGAAAGGATAGAGGGCTTTGTAATACAAAAAAATGACTTAAGGTGAAGGTTCAACACGTGTACATGGCTGGAGACATGAACTTGGATCCTGCCAGTCAAACATGCTTTCCTTCAAATTGTATCTCTCTTTTACATTAACTTTTTTTCATTTTCAGCTCAATTGTGTATTCTAATGATTGTATGTGGGCATGCATTTTGAGAGAGGGTGTCTTGTGGTGATAGTAGAGGGGGAGAGGGGGAGGGAGAAAGAGAGAGATGGGGGGGTTGAGGGGTGTTAGGGGGAGATAGTAGAGGGGAGAGATTTGTTAGTGAGGGAGAGAGAGAGAGAGAGAGAGAGAGAGAAGTGTTTGTGTGAGAGAGAGAGAGAGATAGGTAGAGAGAGAGAAATAGATTGATTGGCCCATTATCATCTTTCTTTGCTTTCTATGTAGATATCTTTCCCTCTACCAAAGTTGAAACTCCAGCCTTTGGATAGTCTCACAGGAATATTTCAAGCTTTCCATTCAAATATTGGGAAATTAATGTTCTCAGGACAAAGTGCTGCCTCCTTGACAAAGTCTAGTATTTTTTTCTATAATTCATGTTACCAAGTTCCTCGAAGAGAAGGTGCATGTGGAAGCCTACGTTCTATTCCTCTCCCTAACTTTAATAGTCTAGAATGGCCTCCATTCTCTGTAGATGCATTTAGAATGAAGATGAGATCAGATATTCAATCATCAATGAAGTTTACTTTCGGTTCAAAATATGTGGGTGTTAGTTGGTTCATGCCCTCCATTACATTTATTTCTTTCTTCAAATCAGTCTTCATTCACAAGACAAAGACCATGTCAGTATGCAAAGGCCTAGAAAATGAATTCCTTGATAATCTTCTATACCAAATATGGGATGTTAGGGAGGGTTTGCAGAAGGGAGACCATTTTTTATGTATACTTACTAAAGAAAGTATAGCAATAAGATATCAAGTAGTGTGGAGTATTTGCTACATGAGATACACTTACAGACATTGGAAAAATAATCATGGCACATGGATACCTATGGATTGTGATGTAGTGGACACCACAGAGGTAGAGGTACATATGCCCAATGGGGATATCCAATATCTTGAGGTCATAGACAGTTGGAGCTTGAAGCACGTTCGAGAATACATCGCTGTCATCTTTGATGATAGTGATTTTTTCTTTACACTAAATGGGAAGATAGTGAGAAGGCAACTCAAAGGAACATCAATGCTTGAGAAATGGAAGCCTCCTTGTAACTTGTCCATTCATATTGATATTGAATAAATGTAATAGTTTTTGAAGTGTGATGTCATTTGTACTGGCAATGAGTATACTTACTAAAATTAGTAGTTTTTGATGTGTGTTGTAATAGTTTTGAAAATATGATATGGTTTTTGAAGTGTGTTGTAATAGCACTTGAATAAATGTAAAAGTTTTGAAACTGTATTGTAATAGTTTTTGACTAAATGTAATAGTTTTTGTTAAGTGTGATGTCATTTGTACTAACATAGGGCCCCCTAAATTCCCAAAAAAAAAATCCATTATTTTGGGTGGCGGGGGGAGATGGGAGTGGAATATGATGCCAAATTATTTAGGCCAATATATTACATTGTCCAATATTCTATTACCTAAATTGTAGTCGAACCTTTAAGGTATTTAAAGATTCTGAAGTCAGCTATAGAAAGGGCCATTAGGTATGACATAGCCTTTATTGTCCTCACCTCCTTGACAGCCTACTCTTGCCATCTTCCACAAACCTCTAATGGCCACACCTCACAAGGCACACCATGACTTCATTGCTTCTACTCGTCATTCGAGTAGCGGCAGAGTTGTATGACATTTTCGATCGTCAAATAGATGTCATCGGCACAGTCCACAAGCATCTAGATCTCTTTAGAGATGTGGTAGATTACATGAGAGAGAAAATCAAGAATTACTTGATCTGGCTAGACATAGATAGAGTACAGTGGGTTCCTGTGAATCTCCTCATTGACTGTTGTTGGGTTGATAGCGCTTTCAAGTTTAGGTTGCAAAGAATTTACAAATCCCTTAGTCCAAAAAGTTTTAGAAGTATTTCAAAGGATGGAGAGTTGGATCTGTAAGCGGTTCCTATAGGAACTCATTTTGTATCCCTAGAAATAGCCTTTTGTGTAATTCTTTTGGAAATGGAGGACACAGATGCGCCTCCATTCATCAATGTAGAGCTACCTCTTCTGCTAGCAGCAAGGCAAGATGTGGACATTGAGGAGAATCCCAATGTGGTTGCGGAAGCCATCGTTGCTCTAGATTGGTCTAGTGCAACTTTGGACAAGGGAAATCACATAGCAGAAATCTCGGGGGGGTCACTCATCATATGTAACCCTATCACGTGAGTTCAACAGAAGGATTTTTTTTATTTCTAAAATTTACAGAAATAAATATACATAAGGGACTATTTAAAATAGTTTTGGAAAAAATTTACAGATTTGTATAGAAAAGGGGTACATTTTATTAATGAAAATTTTTACAGATAAGGGACTTTAAATATAGGCCTTGAATGCACGTGATATAGAGGGTTTATACATAGTGACCCCCCCGAGGCAGAAATAGAGCAGATGATAGAGTTGGTTGTGCTTCCCGAAGCAGGTGGGACATCATCCCCCACAAGACTACTAAAAGAGAAAGAGGAGGAAGGAGAGCAAAAAGAGGAGGAAGAAGGTATGATGGATGAGGTTTTGATGCAAACCCTTATGTATATTTTGATTGAACATAGAGAATATTTATTTTTTATTGACATTCAATACATTACAAAATTGAGAGAACATGAAGTATTGGGGCACTCTCCACTTGGGAGGGTAGTAGTAACTTAGGCTACCTAGAAGAGGGGTTGGATAGGTGCACAAATTTGGCACCTGCAAACACTTTGGAGCATCCAATATTAACTGTGTGGGAGGAAATGCATGACTCTAGTAATGCAGCAGTTACAGAGATGGAGTTCCTTGAGGTCCAAGAAAGATTGGAGGTAGAGAGGGCCCAAAAATGCCAGAGACTTGAGAATACTATAGAGGCCTCATCATCGGCACCACCTTGAGCAATTGATGAGAGCAAAAGCTCCATCAATATAACTCAGCTCGGAATGGACAAACAAGATGCTGCCCACATTGTAAGTTCATGATATTTTGTCAATATGAATGAATTTATGTTCTTAGTTTGGCATTGAGAAGATTACTGCAGTATGTTATCTCAATTTTCAGGACATTGATGAGACTAGCAGAGCTACACTGAAATGCCTTTATAGCTAGATGAACAGTCACATTTGCAAACACAATGAAGAGAAACTCAATCCCAACGCAACCTCAAAATACCATGAACCTGGGAAAACACTAGGAAATAGCATGTACTAATAGCCACCAACACTGTAGGAAATACAACAATGAAAAGTATAGAGATCACAATCTCTAAGCAATCAAGAACTCATAGATAGAACCCCCTGTAGGATCAGATAAGACCTTGCTGGACCAACTGGATGCCAAGAGTTTGGATGGGACCTTGGACCCTTACATGAACTACTTTACAACTGATATTTGAGGCTATTAGACACCACCGTCCTTATAAACAAAACCTCCTCCTTCTACACTCTTGGTCGTCCTTCAAATATATGCTATTACAAGCAAAAGCAATCACGACAGAATGACCCCTTGCATCCCACGAGAGAAGCCATCTTTGGACTGTACACAGTAGCACTTCAGCACTTCTTATAATCACAACCATAGAGCTATATAATATGAGAGGTACAAGCTACTCAACGTGCACTATCCACCATGAAAGCCAGTAGACAAATAATCTGAGCAATTAAATTGCAATATTGCCTTGGTAAATCATGTGGCGACCATCATTAAGAGCTTGCTAGATATTAACAATGCTAGCTTTTCTACAACACAATCAACAGAAACTATTCTCTCGTGTCCCGTGAATAGAAATTCACTGAAAAAAACATCCTTCCATGAATCATCTATTGTACGAAAAGCTGGCAACCTCAAATGAAGCACCCACAAGGATTACTGACATAGCTTTAATAGCCCGGGATCTGCAATTGATTTTTCTGCAGCCACGAGCTAGCATACCACGTGCTTCACATAATCAGATCTGATTTTCAATCACGAACAAACTTGCTCATGCATCTCTTCTCTGATGACATAGGCATAGTGGATGCTGTCATGACATCTATTGTCTTCTTCTTTGACTTGTCGGTGACTGATCAAGTGCATTGATGGTGCAACCAGAATGTGGTCTCAAACATCCAAAGTGCAATATCAATGGTGATACCACATTCACGCTCAGTTGATCCAATGCTGAGCCTGTGAGATCAAACCGGCTACTTCCATAATAAAATCCTGTGAATTGAATCCAGCCACTAAATATGAATAGAAACCTCCATGATCACCCTCAACATCAACTGAGATGAACGACAAGCTCAATGGTCTGGGCTAAGGAAAATACTCCTATCGCAACTGTTATGAGCAGAAAATTGCACGCAGGTGAGATCTCCTTATTAATACTAGTGAATCCCCTATGAGATCATAAAGTGCAGGGCACTTTCAAAGCTAGTCTCCCTTGTGCCTTTACCCCCTTCTATGCGCAAGTGTATTTTGGTGAGTAGGGACTTGCACTATCTACTTTTGGAGAGAAACTAGCAGGAAGAATCATGGTAGTTGCTACTATGGGTGCTTCGGCAGGTGTTTATGATGTTGGACAGCTTGTAGAATCCTTCAATGAACCCATTGTTTTGTCAACTCAAAGGAGAGCAGCAATAGTAGCTAAAGCTAAGCAAGCAAATATTTTGTAAGAAGTGCATCTATTGGATGCAACATAAAAGAAATATTGTATTGACATCAAAATTTAATATATATTTCTCTTGTTTTCCAGATGGGTGGTGTTTTGCATTATAATTTAGTTTCATTTCTTTGATTTTAGTGTATCCTTAATTTAAATATATGGTTGATTTTGAAGAAAAGTGCATTCCCTTATCAAAGGTTTCAAGAATTCTTCAAGTTACTAGGTGTATGAATAGAGAAGATCAAGATTGCCGATGAACTCTAATCAAGATAGCAACAAAAGATTAAATTGGATGCACAATCTCAAACCCTCCATATTTAGATTCATCTTGGGACTATGAATGTTTTGCATCCCAAACCTAGGAGGAAAATAAAACAATAATATGGTGGCTAATTTAGTTATGTGCATGGTTAATTGATGTAAAATAAGAGGATATATGCTCCATGATGATTGAGATGGCAAGCTCTCACTTATGCCAATGGTTCCACATGGAGATGGCAATAATACACACGTATACTTGGTTGGTGTTTGTGTATTATCAAATTTAGATAGGGAGCAAGCATATGACTAACTCAATCCTAGCATAGGAGATTCGGTTTTGATTTTTATGGAAATTGTGGCTAAGGGGTGCTACACACAATTGAAGATGTAGGCCCTTATGGTGTAAAATGTTGTAAAGTATGCTAGGAATGGCCACAATTGCTTTAGAAGTGTGCCTTGATATTCTAAAGGCATTGGTGATGACTGCAATGAAGTTTGATACAAAATGGTGAGGTATGCTCATATATGTTGACAAATGCACTGATAGCTATGAGCAACAATGGATTAAAATGGTTGTAATGGCATCAAAATGATGTGAATAACATGACATATGAAACCATGATTCAAAGTGGGTCCCAACTTTGAATGCTAATGATCAAGATATGGGTATACAAATTGGGACACATTTCAAGCATGAAGAAACAAATTGATTTGGGAAAAAAATTTGCCTCTTTGATCGGAAGGTGGCCATGACATAGGTCTCCTTGTTAATATGTTTGAATTCCAAATTCATGTATGGGTATGCTTAATTAACATACGAGAAAAATTTTAACTTTTAATCAAGCTTTACAAGTAAAGCATAATAAAAAATATGGCATGGGATGTGCTGATGTGCAACATGCATGTTTGTGCTTGGTATGAATTGACAATTGCATGCAGAGGTGGCACTCAATTGTGAGGAGGTGGCACTATGGTGGGTGGATGTGATTGACCAATGACTATGCACTAACGATTGAGATGGACTTTGCGAACCATCCTAGACATGAAATGCAAAAGAAAAGAATGCTAATGATTCAACTGTGTGGTCGGCATCATGATGTGTCATGGGTGTGTGTGATGGGGGATGCATTCCCCCCCAAAAAAAAAACATAAAAAAGCCCTTGAGAGGCCCTAATGCACACAGACGTGACTTTGGGCTAGACGAGGTTCCTATTTGGCCCAAAGTCATGCCTGCATGCACCAGGGCCTCTTAGAGGCTCTTTTATGTTTTTTTTTTGGGTATCTCTTTCCATTTTGGGCATATCTTTTCCCCATCACACACACACACACACCCATCACACACACAAGAAACAAATACATTTAAAAAAAACAAAAAAAAGCACCTGAGGGGTCCTAGCACACACAAGCGAGACTTTGGGCTAGACGGGGCCCCCCGTTTGGCCCAAAGTCACACCTGCGCGCACCAGGTTCCCTCAGGAGATTTTTTTTGTTTTTGTTTTTGGGGGGATGCATCCCCCATCACATACTAGTGTCTAATCACATTCTACCATGATTATTTGCCATCAACAATCAATTACATTATGTACATACATCATATATGGAAGTAAATAATACATTGCAAGATTCCACTTGAAAATGAAAGCTCAAAGTTGAAAATCTACAAGAAACATAGTTTCCAAAGGATTTTATTACAAAAAAAATTTACAACCATCTTTGCACCAAATTTATTTTGACAACCAAAATTGGTGTCCATAGTGAATACAATAAAAAATATGATCTATGGCCTAAATTGTGGGTCTTCTCTGATCCACCTTGCCAGTTGCATGTATTTTGCCATGATTGTAACCCTCTTGGCATAAATTGCACACAACTTTGTGTCCTCCAGAAGGGTTACGATTGCCACTTCAGCAGCTTCTTGTATGGCAGCCAGTGTGATTGATTGAATATGATAGTCATCCCTATAGGACTGCATAATCCTTCCAGGCTTTCTGCGGTGTCTTCTAGGGACTCCACCTCCTCCTCCACCTCCACCTCCACCTCCACCTCTGCCTCCACCTCCACCTCGCCTATTATGAGCTTTGCCTTTTCCTTTTACTGTGCCATGCAATTCTGGCAAAGATTTTCTACCTTTTCTAGACTGTGGAAAGTCGTGAGTAGCATTGTGCCATGCAGGTCATCGTTGTTGGCTCTCCATTTGTGCCCTTTGTTGTTGAGCTAATTGAATCTGCATTTTCCTGATATCTTCTTATCCTTTGTCCCATTCTTCCAATCTGCGTCTTTTGTGCTCCTATTCTTCTGGTCTGCTTCTGACTCTTGAGGTGCCTCGAGCGAAAACTTTGAGGATTTGATTGCTCCCCATGATCTTCTTTATCGTCATCTGTTTGCTCATTGGTTTCTGTCCTCTCCTCCTCCTCCTCCTCCTGCCTCCTCTTTCTTCTCTCTTCGATCATTGCATTGTATACATCGAGAGGGATTGGGAGCTTTGTTTTGGAATCAACCGGTCTTCCAGTCTGCTTTGTTCTTTCCATGTTAGTGACGGTGGGGCTATGGGAGATGTAATGGTAGGAAGGAATGTACTAGTATGAGAGAGTACTAGTGGTACTGAGAAAATGAAGGTATTTGCATATATATATGGGTATATTTACTTTGTGCATCATTATTAGTTAGCTCCCCCCCCCCTCCCCCTGTGCGCCCTTTTCCCCTTAACCCCCCCTCAATCCCTCCTCCCCCTCCCCTATTTGTCATCATCCCCTCGGGGGTTAACCTCACAAAATTTTAGTGTACCACGTGCATTGTAAAGAAGGGATATTTATCAAAAAAATTACTTAGTTCATTAAAACATTGGGTTTTTTCATTCAACTTTAGGAAAAAATTACATAAAAAGGAGAGGTGTTTGTTTTGGGGAAAAAAACTTATTTAAGGGGTTTTTGGAATTCCCCTTGAACTCCCATGAGGTCGCTCCCCCAACCCTTTCTCATCACCCGCCCTAGTTGGCTCCACAAGTACAAAATTTAACGCTTGTTTTAAAAAAAAAGAGCCAATTAATCAAATGTCCACAAGAAAAATTGAAGTGCGATTTAAATTAACATCAAAGTACATTTGGTTTAGTGATCCAATGCTTTTCAACATGACTTATGGTTGCTATGCAACTTCTATGTTTTTGTGAAGCTTGCGAAGATATCCAGAAATGCCTTGTTTTACTCGTTTGAGTTTGACAAACTGCTTGGGCTATTTCCATTTGCAAAGCTTTATTCCTTGCATAGGAGGACCCAACTATACCCATTAGGGAAGATTCGGTGTCTCAAAAGGGCCTCATAAGGAATGAATTAAGAAATGGATTAAGCTAATTAGAAATGAACCTACTATGGTAACCCATGGGCTAAGGGACCCGTAGCATTGACTCAACTGACATGGGTACCTTTATTTTGAAATTGGGCAAGCTTGGCCTTTGGATGGAGGTGATGGTGGATAGATCAAGGTCTAGGATGACGTTAGTGGATGGTGGATGCACTTTGGTGGGCTCCAAAAGGCAAATTTTGACTTTGGGGAGCTCTCATAAAGAGGGGAAAGGTGGGTTTTAATATGGGCCCTTGATTCAAATCCAATAAAAAAATGGATGAGATGGAGGGACCTAATGGAGGGTGGAGATTCAAGTGCATTTTGTAGGGCTAGGGTTGAAGCACATTTTGGATGGCTTAGATTGCTCACTTTCAAAATAAAGGGCCTGGATTCGAACGCCTTTTTCCCTTATCTCATCCCTTGATCTACTTCCAAATCTAGGGCCCATATTGAAGCGTCATTTGCACTCATCTCCTCCCTTGGATCTACTAGCAAACCTATGGCTCATATTGAAGCACATTTTCCTCTCATCTTGTCCATTAGATCTTTGTGTTGATCAAGGGTGGAGATTTCATCCTTCTATCCTTTGATGGTATCCCTTAGATCTACCCCTTGATCTAATGGCTGGGAGTGCTTTACCTCTAATTTGAATGTATCCCTTGGATTGAAGATTAGATCAAGGGCTGGGAGTGAAGATCATAGGTCCAAACTCTAGGTTAGAGGTCTCCACACAATTAAATTCTTTTGTCAACTTCAACATGGCATTGCCCCACACCTTAAAGCACTCTCATTGGTACATCTCAAATTGCTCTTTAATCCCTTGAAATTAGGAAACACTAATTGGGGGCCCTTTTGAGACCCCAAATCTCCCCTAATGACAATAGAACCACTAGAACATCTCATGAAGAGCATTACTTCCATTAATCCCCCCTCCATATCGTGTACTCTTGAAATAAGCACCTTGAGCTCTATAATGAGACTTTTCCATCCCTTGGGCACTCCAAGCATTCAAGGAACCATATTGGCGAAGAAACCATGGACCATGAGCATAAATAATGTGCTACATACATAGAAAAAACACATGAAGTAAACAAGAATAAATTGATTGCAATTATAATTTTGAAAAAAGCAAAGACCAAACACACCATGTAGTGAGTAATGTGTGATTCACCCCATCCATCCACCATGGCTTCAATGAACTCTTTCATGATGACTTTATATAGTTGCACATCATCATCATCTATGGAAGGCTTCCTCAAGATCTTTACCAGATTATCCAATTCTTTCCAAACATGTATTCTCAAGGTTCTGACATGAGGATCAGCTTCCAAATTAGTGGTGCAATCACATAACTTTTTCCAATAATTCCAATGCAGATTTAATCGATGTTTTTCATGATTGGACAAAAACCTTCGTGCCTTAGAGCCTCCCATCGACACTTTATTTGAAAGATTTCCTCATCTTTGATTAGCGTTACATCCCCCCCATGCAGACCCATGATCGAGAGTAAAGCTTCGACCCTTGCTATACATGATGCCACTCTCTCCTCCGATTTCATGTTCCATACATATACAATGTGCAAGTAAAGCAATTTATCAATGAGCCACATCTCCGCATGTAACACACAGAAATGCACTCTTTGTAATGGAATGTTTGAAATTGGATCCCAATTCTTATCATTCTAATCTCTGTTGGGTGCTGCATCCTGATTGCAGCTCATTACTCCATTCTTCCAATACATCCGTTTGTTCACATCATCATCTGTGATGTCATTCAGAGAAAAACACCTTCATAATAGCTCTCTGGAATTTCCATTGATATTGAGACTCACTTTGTTGTGAGCATTCAGAAAAAATGCAATTCCTAGACTGGCAGTTTGGGAAGAAATTGTAGCCTTTCTCCATGAAGAGGTTGGATAAATATGTGAAAATAGAATAGATTGCCATTCATGAAGTATGATATATCAACTACATTCTCAAATAATAAATTGAATATCAGTGCCTAAACTACTTTATCATCAGCAAAATAATAAACTTGAGTGAGATTCATCTCGTGAGCCATAGTGGTGTTTAAAAACACCTTCATAATAGCACTCTAGAATTTCCATTGATATTGAGACTCACTTTGTTGTGATCATTCTCATTTGAAAATCTCCAAAACACCATTTAAAAAATGTAGAGTGTAATTAATAACCATGAGTATTGCAATGAAAACGCACAGGCTCTTTAACTTGACCAAGTGTTTTTAGAGGAGAATGAATGCAAGATATGTAGCTGATGGAAAATCAATGGGCAATGACAAGTATTTGATGTAAATTAGGTGGCAATGACAATCATTTATTGTGCTCTTTCAATGTTTAAACTGATTAGCATTATTGTAAAAGGATAACTTCACATGTCATGTTGATTACTCATTGCGATGAAAACATAACAACTTGTTGATGCACCATTGAAATCCTTGAAATAAATCATGATTCCAAAGAAACTCTCAATTTCTATCCCCAACGAGGAGAATGGCACCAATGCCAGCTCTCCACAATCCATTGGAAAGAATGGCATAAGAGACACTCCTTCAAAATACATTATGAATGTAGTTATGAACATGTTTGCATATTATTCACACACAACAATTATGCACCAATTTACATAGCTGGCAAGAAAGTAGTAATTCCCATAAGTAATGATTGTATAAAGAAATATAATGTTGTTATTCAAAACTCATAGTCTGCAAATAGCTCCTCTTAGGCATGTATATCATCTATGGATTCAATACAAATGTGACCATATTCTGCAATATCTATGTTCATCATGGGGTCATACCAAGGTGGAACATTAGGGGAAAATACTTAACAAACGTTTGGCTTTACATTGGTATTTCTATTGCTGTTAATAAACCCTGCCACATTGCCATATTGAATATCACCAACAATATGCACCATATCCTTCATAGGGCTACTAGGGTCCTCTTGGATAGAGTACTTCTTTAGCCTTGGATCTACATAACTCCTTCCACTCTCTATAGGAGTACTTGTCACCTCCATAATGGAGAATAGTAGTCCCTCTCTTGATGGAGTCATGCACAAACAATCCCAAGTCAGCACCTGTAATGGTTGACTCATGCACCTCAAAAGCCACATTTTTTATCCAGAACACTTGTTGATAGGGATAGGTAACTTTGGTGGTCCAAATGGATCTCGTTCTGGTATGTATCTACTCAAGCTTGATTTGAATGTATATCTATCTACATCACAAAAGACAAATTCAATTAGCTGCAACAACAGTTATATATACTTGAGATAAAATCAAAAAACACTGACATATGTACCTTCATGGAAAATACGCATTCTGTAGTCGGTCTATGCAACCCTTAGCAATGTATTTCTTGATATAGCGACCTTTGTATCCTAGGTCTATAGCCGATTGAGAAACTTGCATAGCATTCATGCTAGAGAGTTGTGGAGCATTCCTTAAAAGTCTTATTTGGGATGCATTGAGTTCAGGCACCTGGCCATTACCACCATGGTTTGCCCTAGGGTGAACACCCTTTGGTTCTGTATTACCACCTATAGCCCTCTCTCTTAGTTGATCTGCAAGAGGAAGATTTCTTGTTTTATATTCCATTCTTGACCATGCATGATTTTCCTCCCTCCATTCATCAATTACTTTCTGGACAAGGTTGAAATCCTTATGCCCCTCCATCATAGGTAATTGTCCAAACCGATTTGTCTCAATCATGCTACGCACATCTTTAGTTTCATTGAGTTGTAGTAAGTATGGCATCAACTCTCCCAGTAGAATATTATCATCCTTGCCTTGTACATCAAACGTTGAAGGAAATATGCAATTTGATGGAGGGCTAATGCAAGCCTTGTATGGGGAGTCATCAACAAGGATTGTCCTTCTAGCATCACATCCAAATGCCTTTGAGGATTTTGCTAAGGGTTTGAACATTGCCTCAACACCAACCTTGTCAGGCCTATTTATCCCCGTCTTACTGTAAGTGTAGCATCCTTGCTAAGAGCATATAACAAAGAAAGGGAGGCTCTCATTTGCATAATTTTGCAGCTTTCCTACCATATCAAGTATGTTATACTCCATCGCATTTGACCAAATACCTACATTAAATCTTTGTAACAACATTTTAAGGAATTCTATGCACCCAGGACGAACAACCATATAACTATTTTTGCCATGCATAATAGAAAGATGTATTGGAGACTTGAATAGGCAGCGACTCAATAACAAGCCATTCAAGTCTAATATGATTGTTATTCGTGGCATATCTAAAGAAATTGTATGTGGATATAGATCCAAATTCTCCTTGAAGTTGATGGCTTCTGACTCATCCAAATTGTCAGGTGCTATGTTTTCATACATGCTTGCAACAACAATAAGATTATCTAGTCTTGTCCCCAATGTTGAGACAGTATGTTCATCCATGTTCTCCTCTAAAAGTATAGGATTCATGAAATTCCTTGCAATTTTCTCCATTTTTGGGGTTATGTTTTCTTCCATACCTCTTGTATCCATTGCATAATTGGTAGTCCCCATTTCGGGTGGTATGTTGTCCTCTACATTTGATGTCTCCATATCCTTCCATGCATCATTGGTCCCTGTGGAAGTTGAGGAATATAGAAATATTTTGTTTCTTTAGAGTGTATTCAACAATGTCGAAGCACAAAAGCACATGAAACTAATAAAGAACTATAAAGTACGACCATTATCCATCGCCATTTACTAATTCCATTGTCTTTTTGAGGAATGGCACTAGTGCCAATCTCTCTAAAGGTCAATTGAGAATGCAAATAGTGCAACCTTTCTCTCTGAACTCATAGAGAGAATGGCACTAGTGCCATTCTTCTCTTGGGGTGGTGCTAGTGCCATTTTACATATAAGGTTATGGAGAATGCCACTAGTTCCTTTCTCTATAATATCCTCATTGGGAGGAGAGAATACTACTAGTGCCTCCCCCCATGTCCCAAAAGAAATGTACAATGCATGATCTAAAAGCATAGATATTGTATGACTTTGGTCCAATAGATTTGTAGAAAGCACCCAAATCCAAACTTTGGTAGCATAGTTAATACTATACAATTTTTAATCTCTGTAATGCTTTCAACTAACATAGATTCAAGAAAGGAACATAACAATATTACCATTTCTACATAAACACAAAGAGAGAATGGCACTAGTGCCATTCTCCATATGAGGTCATATAAAATGTTAATAGTACCTCTTAAGTATAACCTGACATAGGGAGAATGACACTAGTACCATTCCCCATGTCATTATGTCACACAATTTTATCATACCTTATGTTTAATCTCTTTAATATAATGAGAGTATGTGCAATCGAGAAAATCCATTAAAGTCATATTATTTTGAAACTGAATACACAAGGCATAAATGAGTAGTTAAAGACCTTTCTCCAAATCTTCCAATGTAATCTTTGGGATAAGCTTCAAGTTCTGCTTCAGTGAAGGTCGCAAGTCTTCAATGTGATGCTCACCCTCTTTAATTCCTTCATCGATAGGTGAATCAGCTCTATGTGTCTCAAGAGGCCTCTCAATGCTAGACCAAATCTTAATATGGGGATTACTTGATGCATGTGCCACACACATATCCTCGACCTCTATCGCCTGTTGGGATGTCTTCACCAATGAGATCACTTTTCTTTTGCTTGACAATGCTTGTAATGCCACACATCCATTAGTAAAGACGTCAACAACAACTTCATGTTCCCTACTACAATAGCCCCTGATGCACTCCTTGATGATGCCATGCTTCACAACCGCCTATTTTTCATACTCATCGTCCTCATCAGAATAAAGAATATTGTCCTCAATTATTGTGTATGGCCTTGTGTTTTCTAACAGGCGCTCAAATTTATCAAACCCATCATGTGAGCTTACAAATGACAAAAAATAGAAGGTCTCAGAGAAACCCTTTTTTGCACTCTTCGATTCATGGATAACACCCACAAACCTTCAAGCCATAGAGCAACTTCTTGAAGGCATCCTTATGCCAACACATGCCTTTGGCAGATCCCTTTGAGGTGTCAAGCACACACAAGCTGATTGGAAGTCATCCCTTGGAGTGATGTGTTGGAAAGCTCTCCCCCTCCATCTCCATGTTCACTTGAATAATTTTCCAAGGAAAACAAGACTACGATGTAGACTTGTTACCCTCTATTGAACTAATCACCCAATCAACATAGATTGACGCAGCTTCTGGGAAATTAGGTGTGGACTTTCCAACTTGCAGCTTCTCTTTGATCCATGACTCACATGAACACTTGAAGCTCTGATAAACAATTGAATCAATTTTGAAGTAAGTTGCATGGGCATCCCATGTTTGATGTTGCGGCGAAGGGTGATGTGAGTTGAACTCCTTGATGAGCACTTCTTTCAGGGCTCTATCATGCTTAATCTCCATTGCCTGTTGAGACATTTCAATGGAGTCCTTGTCTTTGCTTGACTTGACCAAGACTATTTCTTTAGACTCAATCTCTGCTTGAAGTGCACATACATCTTCGTCTTCCAATCCTAGCAGACACCTCATATATGTTATTGTGGGATTTCAACCCTCAAGCTCAGGGGGGTCACTATGTATAAACCCTCTATATCACGTGTGTTCAAGGCCTATATTTAAAATCCCTTATCTATAAATTTGTACCCCTTTTCTATACAAATCTGTAAATTTTTTCCAAAACTATTTTAAATAGTCCCTTATGTATATTTATTTCTGTAAATTTTAGAAATAAAAAATATCCTTTTGTTGAACTCACGTGATAGGGTTACATATGATGAGTGACCCCCCTGAGCCTTCAAGATCACCCTGCTTCACCAATGTCAAAATCGTAATCCATTGTTCGTAGATGTCATCATCATATGTGACCATGTGTGTGTCCTTGGTAGCAAAGTTTGCGCCCATTGATATGCTTGTGACTCCTACAAAATTCTATTAAAAAAAACCAAAATCAGCTTAGACATTCTTCTAATCCAAATCATGTAATAGAGATAATAATGACACTAGTGCGATTCTCCCATTACCATGTCAAAAGCATGACTTAGTAACTAGAAGAATGGCACTAGTGCCATTCTCACATCAAGGAATTGACACTACTATCATTTCTTTTACAAATCTATAAACATTCTTGAAATAAAAAATGCATACAAAACAAAGTTTATTACTCACATCCCAACTTTGTCGGTCTCCTTGTTTTTCCATTTAACCTTATTTCCTTCTCACTTGTTGTTTCCTCCTCACCGGTCTCTCTAGCCTTCTCTTTCAATGTGTTCTAAGACACTTGAGAGCTTGATCCCTCAACATCACTTTTCTTGGTTCTTTTCAAAACTTTTCTACTCTTTTTCTTATCTTTCTTTTCGCTATATAGCAACGGAACAGAGCAAAAAGTCGCTATAAAGTGACGATTCAGGGCACTTATTGTTAGAAGAGAGAAAAGAAGCTCATGGGTGGCTATTTTTTAGCTATTAATAGATTTCCGTGCAACTCATGTTGTGATTTTGAAAGTGTGTAGATGGAAGGGATAAGTGGAAGCTCATCACATGATGCACTAACGCCCAGGAGCACAGTGGCTAACGGAGAGGTTGTATTGTCATTGCACTCATTGCAAGCGAGAAGTACAACATCAACGTCATATTATCATCGCCACTTACAGATGTATGGGGAGGAGCCCAATCTAGTACCCACCATTAGTGTTGCACATGGTGATGGATTATCAGTAAGTCAATGCTATTTGAGTTCGTCATTAATATTGGATACCATTATGACACAAAACATTGAGACAAGATCTTATATTTACACGAAATCTTGAAACAGGATGAGGAGGGTGACGAGGGTGCACATAAACCTTCACACTTTGAGCAAGACTATAGTCTCTTGGATGATGATGAGGATATGGTCGACATGAAGGATTCTATTTTTAGGGGCATTACATCACATGTACACGTGATGTCAGAGTCTGAGGTCAAAATGTGAGAGTTGCAATCAACACAATTGTACAAGGGTGCTGGGATGTCTAAACTATGTGCTTGTCTCTCAATCTTGAATCTGCAAGCAAAGTATGGGTGGTCGAATACAAGTGTCTCGGCCTTAATGAGGTTAGCTCCTGCATTAATTTGACTCATTATTTGGATATTGTTTGTTTTGAGAATCATCATGTATGTTTGGGAATCATCATTATTCGAAGCCTTTGTATCTCCACTATTCAAAGCCTTTGTATCTCCACTTTTTCTCTCTTTTATCCCCACTTTTTCTCTTATCTCCTCGCTTTTCTCCTTTTTCTCCTCTCTTTTTCTCTCTTATCTCCTCTCTTATCTCCTCTCTTTTGTCCTTTTTCTCCTTTCTTATCTCCTCTCTTATCTCCTCTCTTTTTCTCTCTTATCGCCTCTCTTTTGTCCTTTTTCTCCTCTCTTCTCCCCTCTCTTTCCTCCTCTCTTCCTCCCACGTAAAGCTTCAATAGCCTACTATTGAGCAAACAAATACAGACTTTTGTCACTCTAATTCAAAAAATGCAAGAGTCTATAAATGTTTGCTCAATGCATGGTTGTAAGATTCTAAGCTTGCTCAATATCACTACTACACATGGATCCTATTGTGACGTTTACGTACTGACGTTTAGCGCCCGCTTAGCGTTAATCGTCGATATGAAAAGCAGGTTTCGTAAATCATCGCTATATAGCAACTGTTGCTGAAAGTCGCTATATAGCGACTTTTAAAAGTCGCTATATAGCGACACTGATACAAAATATTATAGCGACCTTTTTACAGAGAGGTTTTTTTTTTTATAGGCCTTAAAAGTTAGTTTTTTCCAATGACAAATTTTTTTAAATTTTCATACATGTTTGAGCTCATAGAGAATAAAAAAATGAGAGCATGTACATCAAGTCTTTGAAGCTCATATATTCATGTCCAAGTTTGAGATGAGAAAAATCAAATAAGAGCATTTACATCAACTGTTTCATCTTGAGCCAAGTCTAAGGCGCCAAGCAAGTCTATCTCTAACTCTATACCGAGTTGATCTCCTATATCATCATCGTACTCTAGAATCGTACGTTCACCTAAAAGTATTTGATCATCTTCTTCAATAAAGCTTAAGTGTGGTGATTAATCTTGATGATTGTTGTCTTCTTCGTCAATATCGTGATCTCCATCCTCCTCCGGTGCGATGTTATTATGCGCATCTTCCTCTTGGCTCATATGGTGATCTACATCTTCTTCGCTAGATTCATCAATTGGATCCGGCATTGGTAGTGGCATCTCCATATCCACATCTCGATCTTCAAAAATTTGCTTACTTCGTGGTGCAAGTTGGATCATGTACCACCATCTTGGATCAGAACGATTCAGATGAAAAACCACCTATATTGAAGATGGGTGCCAAATGTCGTCAATTATATATATATCAATGGACTTTAAAAACGAAAGCTTCGACTAATTAAATCATTAGTATGCACCTGCTCACAGTGCTCGGGAAGAACAAAAGTATCACTTTCATCGGTCCAATGTTTGGTGGAGTCTATTGCAAAGAGACCGCTACTATCTTTTCTCACTGTCGCATGGGGACCGTTGTAAGTAGTTCTAAACCATTTTACATCAAGAATGAAAATAGTAAATCATCTGAAATCAATTTCATAGATGTCGCATATGGCTCCACAATAATCCAACTATGAGGAGAGAAGATTGGTATCCGAAGCACTTGCTCGACTATCTTGTGTGAAGTTAGCCATGACTCCACAATCATACGTGACTCTCTTTGAATCGATGCATTCCACACGAAAATGTCGTCCATATGACCATAATGCACTGTACTTTTTGTACTGTAAAAGAGCATCATTAAAACAATGAAGATGCACCTATTTTATAGCATATATTGCCACAAATAATTACTTAATTACGTCAAGAGATAAGAAACTTACATGCACCATACATCTAGATGATAACTCCCGCTCGCGCTCGTTTATTGTCTCTCCATCACGTTCGGCTTTACGTAGAGCCAGTTGTAGCCAATCAAGTGACATATGAGTAGGGAGAAGAGCCAGTTCTCGTGGATATGATTGTGATCGCCTGTACATTACTCTGAATCTCGTCCTTGCATTTATTCTTTCTGCTTTGGCCACTTCATATCTCTCAATCCACTTCTACATCTCAGGGCTATTGAGGATACAAAACTTATTGAATTTCTCCATTTGCTCTGCGCTCATCTTTCTTTCAATCCCTTTTCCTTGGGGAACCTCGCCAATGATGCGATCATCATCCTTGTTGTGCCAAGCTTGCGGCATATCAAGATCCGTGGATGCAAGAAACTCTGTGATATATACTAATGACTCTTGCACAAGCCATCCCTCTGCCATGCTTGCTTCTGGTCTAGCTCTTTGTCTTACAAACCCCTTTAAAGTTTTCATAAACCGCTTGAGAAAAAACATCCATCGATTATGAATGGTACCTGCTATAGCCACCTCATCAACTATGTGCACAAGCAAGTGGACTTGAGTTGTCATAATGCTTGAGGGAAAGTGCTTCTCAATCAAGCATACGGCTTCAATGGATTCCACCATAGCCTTCTCGATGCTCGATATAGAGATCTCTTTTTGAAATATCCACCTATTTCACATGTCCATGCATATGTAAGATATTTGAGATATCCACCTATTTCACATGTCCATTAAGAAAATACATAATGCGATTTGATAGTAAGCATACCTCACAATACCACAGATCTTGAATATAGCATTTCTAACATCTTCTTGTAAGCACCCTTTTATTGTAATTGGGAGGATGAACTATCAAAGCAACAATGAAGTCATGTCAATAATATAACATAATAATAATTACGCTAACGCATCACTACTATCGGTACACTAATTCTACTTAGAATACCTGTAAGACCTTGTGCCAATCATGGGACTTGAGGCCACTAAGCTTATTGTCCTTTGAAAATGCTCCTTTCAAGTAACGCATGTACCCTGTCGGTGTTTGAAAAGAGGCAATGTCTGCCTTGACCACTGCCTCCTCCCTCGTAGAGAGGATCCACATTGCTTTCGGGAGTACAACTTTTCCCAAAGCATGCACTTGGGGCCACAAACGAGACATCCTATTCATAGCACGCAAGTCTTCTCGCACTCCTCTTGAGTCCTTGGAACCAACAAAATGTGCCCAAATAGTAGCCCCCACATTCTTGAAGATATGCATGGGATCCAAGAGATGATTGATTTGTAACTGACCCCAATAAGGAAGCTCGTGAAAGATCGATAGCCTCTTCATACCAGGAGGAGGTTCCTCTCCATTCGCCCTCTAAGATTGAATCCAATCACTTGCCTTCAAATATGATGGTGGTGGATCAAGCTGACCTCCACGTGCGAGATGGTTGAGCGGAAGGTATCGAGCATGACCTTCATAAACATTTTTCCTCATATGTTTGGAGTAGCGTGCAAGCGATTTCAGAGCCGGTCCACAAATAGGACAAGCATGGTACCCACTTGTAACAAGTCCTGCACGCGTGCATGAATGTGTTAGTACAAGACATGCGTGCAAAAGAGAGTAAAAAAAGCATAATCCCTCATTGTACATGTAAAGACACAACCACGTACCTGCGCACTCTCCATATCCTGGGTAGTCATGCATGGTCCACATCAAGATACCCCTGACCAAAATATCATTGGTATGTCTAGGAGCTCTGGAAATATCAAAGACCTGCACTCCTCTCCATAATATCTGTAACTCCTTTATCAAAGGACGTGCCATGTACACGTCCATGTTTTTTGCCTTGTACTTTCCTAGCACAAGTAGTGCAAGCATGAGGTGTCCCTTTTTTATTGTTAGCCATGGTGGAATATTGTAATTCACCACGACTATGGGCCATGTCGACCAAGATGTCGAGCGTAACCCGAAAGGATTCACGCCGTCCATGGCTAGCCCAAGATGTAAGTTGCGTGGCTCCCTCGCAAAGTCTGGCCACTGATTATCTATGTGCTTCCAAGCTGCATAATCTGCAAGAATCCTCAATGTGTGATCAGTGGACCGATGAGATGCATGCCATGTCATCAACTCCGCTATGGATTTGCATCGAAACATGTGTTGTATTCTTGCAATGATGGGAAAGTGTCTTAAGACCTTTACTGGTATCCGCTCACCCTGCAAGTCATCTCTATATCGTTGTTCCCCACACTTTGGACAACTACCCAAATCTCCATGCTCACGACGAAAGAGAATACAATCATTACGGCAAGCATGGTTGGTATCATAATCCATACCCACCGTTGTTAGCATCTTTTTCGCTTCATCTCTTGATGCGGGCATGGTATTTGGTGCAGGCAACATCTTCTGGAGCAACCTATGACAAAGACACTATCCAAATGATGATTCTCAAAACAAACAATATCCAAATAATGAGTCAAATTAATGCAAGGGCTAACCTCATTAAGGCCGAGACACTTGTATCCGACCACCCATACTGTACTTGTAGATTCAAGATTGAGAGACAAGCACGTAGTTTAGACATCCTAGCACCCTCGTACAGTTGTGTTGATTGCAACTCTTGCATTTTGACCTCAGACTCTGACATCATGTGTATGTGGGATGTAGTGCCCCTAAAAATGGAATCCATCATGTCGACCATACCCTCGTCGTCATCCGGGAGACTATAGTCTTGTTGAAAGTGAGAAGGTATATGTGTACCCTCGTCACCCTCCTCATTCTGTTTTAAGATTTCGTGTAAATATAAGATCTTCTATTTCCTTGTATACAATAAGATTGCGAACTTAAATAGCTTTGACTTACCGATGATCCATCAACATGTGCAACACCAATGGGGGGTACTGGTTCTGGCTCCTCCCCATACATCTACAAGTGGCGCATGATAATACGACGTTGATGTCGTACTTCTCGCTTGCAATGAGTGCAATGACAGTATAACCTCTCCGTAAGCCATTTCGTGCTCCCGGGCATTGGCGCATCATCGGACGAGCTTCCACTCGTCCCTTCCATCTACACTTATAAAATCACAACATAAGCATGAAGAGGAGATATTGACAATTATAAAATAGCATGTTTGAGCTTCTCTTGAGGCCACATCAAAAAAGTGATAGTACGCGTCGCTATATAGCGACGCTCTATTCCGTCGCTATATAGCGACGAATAAGCATCGCTATATAGCGACGTTGTGGGTTAAAACCCGAAACGCTAAATGCACAGCGTTTTCTTCAAACTATTCCCTAATCTCTCAACTAAGCAACCCAAAATCTCCTCCCACCTATTTTCGACGACCTCCCACCTATTCCAAGCAACCTCCCACTCTATTTTCCACTCCTCACCCTTCTCCTACCTCTTGTACTCCCTCTCTATCCTTTTCCCTCTTTGGTTTCTTGAAAGGAAGTTCTTCAAGAGGTGAGTTTGTTTCAACATGTAGGTTGTTTGTTTGTTAGCTTTAGTTTTGTGAGTGTTTCTTCTTGTATTGCTAAACCTGTAAACTAGTTTTCATGCTTGTTTTGAAAGGATTGAAACAAAAAACGAGATTTCAAGAAAGAAAGAAAACTCATCTCTTTTTTTTGTATTTCTCTTCCTTCTCTTTCTCCTTGTCTCCTCAATCTCTTCCTTTCCTTGTCTCCTCAATATCCTCCCTTCAAGAAGTTGCTTTTGTAATCTCCTCCTTCCACTAACATCTTATTTGAAAAAATGGGTTGTTTTCTCTCTTTTGTAGGGCCAGTCCACTACACCGAGCGGGACATACTTTTTCAGGTAAGTGCTTCCTCTTTTTTCCATTTATTGTTTTTGTTATTTGCATTGGCCTGCAGCTAGCACCTTAAGTGCTAGCTGCAGTGATGGGCGTAGGAACCCTCTCTTCCCCTCCCACTCTTTCCTTCTTCCCCCTTCTCTTATTCTCCTTTTTCCCCCTTCTCTTTTTTCCCTCTTCTCTTATTCTCTCTTTCCCCCTTCTCCCTTTCCCCCTCATCTCTTTTCCCTTCTCTCTTTCCTTTCCCTTTTATTCTCTATTTCCTTTCCCTCTTATTCTCTTATGCTTATGCTTCTCTCATTCCCCCTTCTCTATTTCTCCCTTCTCTCATTTGCATAAGCTCATGCTCATGCATGAGCATAAGCATGAGCTTATGCGTATGCTAATGCTTAAGCATAAGCATAAGCTCATGCTTATGCTCATGCATGAGCATGAGGTTATGCTTAAGTTTCCCCCTTCTTTATGCTTCTATTTCCGCATGAGCATAAGCATGAGCTTATGCTTATGCTCATGCATGAGCATGAGCTTATGCTTAAGTTTCTGCATGAGCTTATGCGGAAATAGAGAATGAGAGAAGCATAAGCTCATTCTCTATTTCCGCATAAGCTCCTTCTCTTTTTCCGCATGAGCATAAGCATGAGCTTATGCTTAAGTTTCCGCATAAGCTCATGCTTATACGTGAGCTTATGCGGAAATAGAGAATGAGAGAAGCTTATGCTTCTCTCATTCTCTATTTCTGCATAAGCTCCTTCTCTTTTTCCGCATGAGCATAAGCATGAGCTTATGCTTATGCTTATGCTTATGCATAAGCATAAGCATAAGCTCATGCTTATGCTCATGCATGAGCATGAGCTTATGCTTAAGTTTCTGCATAATCTTATGCTTATGCATGAGCTTATGCGGAAATAGAGACTGAGAGAAGCTTATGCTTCTCTCAGTCTCTATTTCCGCATAAGCTCCTTCTCTTTTTCCGCATGAGCATAAGCTCATGCTCATGCTCATGCTCATGCTTATGCTCATGCATGAGCATGAGCTTATGCTTAAGTTTCCGCATAAGCTCATGCTTATGCGTGAGCTTATGCGGAAATAGAGAATGAGAGAAGCTTATGCTTCTCTCATTCTCTATTTGCGCATAAGCTCCTTCTCTTTTTTCGCATGAGCATAAGCTCATGCTTATGCTCATGGATGAGCATGAGCTTATGCTTAAGTTTCCGCATAAGCTCATGCTTATGCATGAGCTTATGCGGAAATAGAGAATGAGAGAAGCTTATGCTTCTCTCATTCTCTATTTCCGCGTAAGCTCCTTCTCTTTTTCCACATGAGCATAAGCATGAGCTTATGCTTAAGTTTCCGCATAAGCTTATGCTTATGCATGAGCTTATGCGGAAATAGAGAATGAGAGAAGCTTATGCGGAAACTCATTCTCTATTTCCGCATAAGCTCCTTCTCTTTTTCCGCATGAGCATAAGCATGAGCTTATGCTCATGCATGAGCATGAGCTTATGCTTAAATTTCTGCATAAGCTCATGCTTATGCGTGAGCTTATGCGGAAATAGAGAATGAGAGAAGCTTATGCTTCTCTCATTTTCTATTTCCGCATAAGCTCCTTCTCTTTTTCCGCATGAGCATAAGCATGAGCTTATGCTTATGCTTATGCGTAAGTTTCCGCATAAGCTTATGCTTATGCATGAGCTTATGCGGAAATAGAGAATGAGAGAAGCTTATGCGGAAACTCATTCTCTATTTCCGCATATGCTCCTTCTCTTTTTCCGCATGAGCATAAGCATGAGCTTATGCTTATGCTTATTCTTAAGCAAGCATAAGCATAAGCTTATGCTTATGCTCATGCATGAGCATGAGCTTATGCTTAAGTTTCCGCATAAGCTCATGCTTATGCATGAGCTTATGCAGAAATAGAGAATGAGAGAAGCTGATGCGGAAACTCATTCTCTATTTCTGCATAAGCTCCTTCTCTTTTTTCGCATGAGCATAAGCATGAGCTTATGCTTATGCTCATGCATGAGCATGAGCTTATGCTTAAGTTTCTGCATAAGCTCATGCTTATGCATGAGCTTATGCTGAAATAGAGAATGAGAGAAGCTTATGCGGAAACTCATTCTCTATTTCCGCACAAGCTCCTTCTCTATTTC
This sequence comes from Dipteris shenzhenensis, assembly GCF_047967505.1. NCBI lineage: Eukaryota > Viridiplantae > Streptophyta > Polypodiopsida > Gleicheniales > Dipteridaceae > Dipteris > Dipteris shenzhenensis. The sequence continues at coordinate 20,123,091 of NC_141601.1, forward strand.
CGATGCTTATGCTTAAGCATAAGCATAAGCATAAGCTCATGCTTATGCTCATGCATGAGCATGAGCTTATGCTTAAGTTTCCGCATAAGCTTATGCTTATGCATGAGCTTATGCGAAAATAGAGAATGAGAGAAGCATAAGCTCATTCTCTATTTCCCACTCTATTTCCCCCTTTTCTCATTTCCCCCTTCTCTCCTTCTTTATTTCCGCATAAGCTCATGCTTATGCTTATGCGGAAATAGAGAAGGAGAGAAGCATAATAGAAAATGAGAGAAGCATAAGCATAAGCTTATGCTTCTCTCCTTCTCTATCTATGCATAATCTCATTCTCTATTTCCGCATAAGCTTATGCTTATGCTTCTCTGATTCCCCCTCATCTCTTTCCCCTTCTCTATTTCCCTCTTCTCTCATTCTCTATTTCCTCATTCTCATTCTTTTCTTTCCTATCCATCTTCTTTCCCTCTTTCCTTTCCCTCTTCTTTCTTCTTGCCTATGCTTATGCCTATGCCTATGCTTATGTTTGTTTTTTTGTTTTCTGTTTTCGTGTTTGTGTCTATGTTAGACATGGGATCACGTCGCTCATCCGACGAGTACAGATAGCCTCGCAGGAGGAGAGCTCACGATCTATATGCTCCAGAGGACTTTGATTCCTCTTAGGCGACTACCCCGAGGACTACCCCTGGTCTGACTCCTCTCAGACCTAGCACTATGACTACCCTTGGTCCAACTCCTCTTCCACGTAGCACTGCGACTACCCCTCGGGGAACTCCTTTGCTAGCCGCGCATGGCTTTGTTGAGAGTCCCGACGAGTTTGTAGCGCAGATGAGCGATGAGGAGGCAGCGAGATTCTTCTCTCTGCTCTCTCAGAGGACCTCAACAATTCCTTCCCCTACACCGACGGGTGGAGTACTGCCCAGCCATCCCCTCGCGCCCCTTTGACCGCGGTATCATCACCTGCGCATGCCTCTCGCAAGGGAAGTAAGAGTAGGAGGGGCGGCTCATGTTGTGCTGACTCGAGAGATGTAGACGAGTCAGCACACTCACGCTCCTTTAGGTCTCCACTTGGTCCGGAGACACAGTATCAGTCAGGTCCCTGTCCCTCTCCTACTCCCACTGCTACTCCTCGCTCCGGAAGTGCTCGCGCAGCTTCCACTCCTTCAGACTCTGCTACCGTCAGTCCCCCTTACTCATCAAGGGATCTCTCCTATCACATCACATCTGTCGGAGAGATAATAGAAGATAAAAAGGGCAAAGCAGTGATGGCCGCCATGAGGAGGTTGATGAGTCATCACTTCAAGAGCGGCATAAATACCGATTGGCGGTATCAAGATGCCCAAAAGAAGCAGGCGGTGATCGATGAGTTAAAACAAAGATACCCTAATCCGCCAAATGTGGAGTTTAATGACGATTATATGCAAGAGCGCATGGGTTTGGTCCTGAAGCATCATAGATCAACCTTGCGTACTTCCATTACAAAGGGGTTGGCTAAACCCAGCTGGGCAGACAAAGCTGATTGGAAGTACTTCAAGAAGCAACATAGGGACCATCCCGAAATGTTCGAGGGTCAGAGGAGGGCTGCGAAGAGACAGCTGGACGTTGTAGGTACTTCGCACTTTGGTGCAGGCAGACGGTATGTGTTCGAGGCAACTGTGGTAAGTCTAATTCTTTCCATTTAATGTATTGTTCTATTTGTTTTACTTACATATTACATGCACTTTAGCTAACTCTAACTCTCGTAAATTGGATCCACAGCAAGCTGCGATGGGTCATCTTCCTACAGATGCAGAGACGCGACGCGCATTTCGGATAGGAATAAAGCCGTGGTTCATTGAGCAAGAGGCAATGGGAGCGACGGTCGATTGGGATGAGGTGGCTGCTCGCACGGTATAAGTTTACTCCTACTTGTAATCTCACTTTTTAATTTAAGTTCCAATCTAATTTTCGATTTATATGGTTCACTCTTAGGGTCAAAGCTCAAGCGTCCCATCATCGGAGGCGAGCGATCAACAGGGCCAAGGATCGGACGCAGGTGGCGAGGACGAGGGAGAAGACGCAGGTGTCGAGGACCAAGGAACAGGCCAACAAGACGAAGATGATTCGGATTCGGATGAGTAGTGTAGTAGCATTTTGTATATCCGCTCGTTTGAGCAATTTTGTATCGCCCTTTCGACAGGGTAATTTTGTTACAAACACTGTTCTATATGTCCGACATGTATATGCATTTGTTACTCATCATTTCACAAGAACAATTTTGTATCACCCTGCAAGCAAGGGAAATTTTGTTATTAAAAACTTTCTTTTGTAATTACAAAAAAAAAAAAAGGATTAGTGGGGCTAAACAGGGCCAAAAGGAAGCCCTGTTTAGCCCCACTAACCCTTTTTTTTTACTTCTGTTAATCGTCGCTATATAGCGAGGTTTACCAGTGTCGCTATATAGTGACGATTAAGAGTGTCGCTATATAGCGACATTTGCATCGTCGCTATATAGCGACATTTGCCAGTGTCGCTATATAGCGACGCTCCTTTTCTGATGCTTTTAGCGACACTTATAGCGACGTTTCCACCCATGAAAAAAAAAATTTTAATGTAAAAAGTGTCGGTATTTCCGTCGGAAAATGGCCTATGCCTTGCAGTGTATCTTACAAGGATTCTAAGTTGTAGTATTAGTGTACCGAATCATTCAAAGCCTATGTATGTTTGAATTGTGATAGGTTGCTCCAAAAGATGTTGCCTGTACCAAATACCATGCCTGCATCAAGAGATGAAGCGAAGAAGATGCTAACAATGGTGGGTATGGATTATGATATCATCCATGCTTGCCATAATGATTGTATTCTTTTCCGTCGTGAGCATGGAGATTTGGCTAGTTGTCCGAAGTGTGGGGAACAACGATATAGAGATGACTTGTAGGGTGAGCAGATACCGGTAAAGGTCTAGAGACACTTTTGCATCATTGCAAGAATACAGCACATGTTCTGATGCAGATCCATAGCGGAGTTGATGACATGGCATGCATCTCATCGGTCCACTGATGACACATTGAGGATTCCCACAGATTGTGTAGCTTGGAAGCACATAGACAATCAGTGGCTGAACTTTGTGAGGGAGCCATGGAACTTACATCTTGGGCTCGCCATGGACGGAGTGAATCCTTTCGGGTTACGCTGACATGGCCCATAGTCTTGGTGAATTACAATATCCCACCATGGCTAACAATAAAGAAGGGACACCTCATGCTTGTACTACTTGTGCCAGGGAAGTACAAGTCCAAACATATGGACGTGTACATGGCACCTTTGATAGAGGACTATAGATCTTATGGAGAGGATTGCGGGTCTTTGATATTTCCAGGGCTCCTAGACATACCAATGATATTTTGGTCAGGGGTATCTTGATGTGGACCATGCATGACTACCCAAGATATGGAGAGTGCATAGGTACGTGGTTGTGTCTTTACATGTATAATATAGGATTATGCTTTTATGACTCTCTTTCACATGCATGTCTTATACTAATACATTCATGCACGCGTGCAAGACTTGTTATAAGCTGGTACCGTGCTTGTCCTGTTTGTGGACCGGGTTTGAAATCACTTGTACGATACTCCAAACATATAAGGAAAAATGTTTATAAAGGTCATGCTTGATACCTTCTGCCAGACCATCTCTTGCGTGGAGATCAGCTTGATCCACCACCATCATATTTGAAGGCAAGTGACTGGATTCAAGCTTGGAGGTTGAATGGAGAGGAACCTCCTCCTGGTATGAAGAGGCTATCGATCTTTCACAAGCTTCCTTATTGGGGTCAGTTAGAATTCAATCATCTCTTGGATCCCATGCATATCTTCAAGAATGTGGGGGCTACTATTTGGGCACACTTGGTTGGTTCCAAAGACTCGAGAGAAGTGCGAGAAAACTTGCATGCTATGAATAGGATGTCTCATTTGTGGCCCCAAGTGCATGCTTCAGGAAAAGTTATCCTCCACTACAAGGCATAGGTCCTTTTTCGATGAAAATACCGATGCTTTTTACATTTTTTCTTTTTTAAACGGATGCAAATGTTGTTATTAAAGTCATTAAAAGCATCAAAAATGAACCGTCGCTATAAACCATCACTATATAGCGACGCTGATAAATGTCACTATATAGTGACACTGATAATCGTCGCTATATAGTGACACTGGTAAACGTGGCTATATAGCGACGATTAACAAAACTTAAAAAAAAGCATTAGTGGGGCTAAACAGGGCCATAGAAAGCCATGTTTTGCCCCACTAATGCTTCTTTTTTTTGTAATTACAAAAAAAAGTTTTTTATTAGAAAATTTCCCTTGCGAAAAGGGTGACACAAAATCACTCAAATGAATTGATCGAGCAACAAAAGCATATGCATGTCGAATATATACAACATTGTTTGTTACAAAATTACCCTTTCAAAAAGGGTTATACAAAATCGCTCAAATGAGCAGATATACAAAATGACATACATGGCAAAGTATATGCAAACTGCTACTACTACTACTACTACTCATTTAAATCGTCCTCGTCGTCCTCGTTCTCGTCCTCGTCTTGTTGGCCTAATCCTTAGTCCTTGTGAGCTGCGCCTTCTCCTTGATCCTTGTTACGTGTGTCTGATCGCTGGCCTTGGTGATCGCTCGCCTCCGGTGATGGGACACTCAAGATTTGACCCTAAGAGTGAACCATATAAATTGAAAATTAGATTGGAACTTAAAGAATAAAACAATTTAAAAAGTGAGATTACAAGTAGGAGTAGACTTATACCGTGTAAGCAGCCACCTCAGCCCAATCGACCTTCACTCCTATTGCCTCTTGCTCAATAAACCATGGCTTTGTTCCTATGTGAAACGCACGTCGTGTCTCTGCATCTGTAGGAAGACGACCCATTATAGCTTGTTGTGGATCCAATTTACAAGAGTTAGAGTTAGACAAAGTGCATGTAATATGTAGTAAAACAAATAGAACAATAGACTAAATGAGAAGAAGTACACTTACCACGATTGCCTCGAATGCCAACCCTCCGCCTGCACCAAAGTGTGAAGTACCTATGATGTCCAGCCGTCTCTTCGTAGCCCTCCTCTGACCCTTGAACATTTCGGGATGGTCCCTATTCTACTTCTTGAAGAACCTCCAATCACCTTTGTCTGCCTAGTTGGGTTTAGCCATCCCCTTTGCGATGGAAGTACGCAAGGGTGATCTACGATGCTTCAAGACTAAACCCATGTGCTCTCGCATATAATTCTCATTAAACTCCCAATTTGGCGGGTTAGGGTATTTTTGTTTTAATTCATCGATGACTGCCTGCTTCTTTTGTTCATCTTGATACTGCTAATCGGTAGCAATGCTGCTCTTGAAGTGATGGCTCATCAACCTCCTCATGGTGGCCATCACTGCTTTGTGCTTTCTATCTTCTATTATCTCTTCGACAGCCGTGATATGATAGGAGAGGTCCTCGTCTGGGTAAGGACTGATGGTAGCTGTGGTCGAGTGGAAACTATGCGAGCACTTCCAGAGCGAGGAGTAGTAGTGGGAGTAGGAGAGGGCAAGGGACCTGACTGTGATACTGTGTCTTCGGACCAAGTGGAGACCTGTAGGGATGTGAGTGTGCTGACTCATCTACATCTCCTGAGTCAGCAGCACATCACCAGCCCCTCCTACTCTTCCTTCCCTTATGAGAGGCACGTGCAGGTGATGACCCCTGCCATAAGACCCAAGTTTTGTATTGAACCAAAGAGTTATAATAGCAATTATAGCTATCATTATATGTTTACATTGAGAGACGTTGCTCTCAGTTGGAGTCTTTGTATAAAATGATATAGATTGAACATATGTTTACAATTTAAATTGTTGCTCTTAAAGAGCCTCAATTCATGCCATCTACATAATTTGAGTCATTGTCTTATTGCTTAATGTGACAGTCCCTTGCTAGGTGCCATCTGCATTAACTCCCACTTGTCTTACCAAGCCTTGCCCCTTGGGTGCATTGACTCCCCATTGTCTTATTGCTCAATGTGACAGTCCCTTGCCAGGTGCCATCTGCATTAACTCCCTATTGTCTTGCCAAGCCTTGACCCTTGGGTGACATCCAGTGCATATTTTGACTCTCATTTGACATAGGAGGTGATGACTCAGTACAGTTGCACCTATTAGTCTAATAATATATGATTATAATTGTCAATTGGCTTCTTGCCTAGTACCCAAATGAAATCCTTCAATGGACTTCAATACAAAGCTTTAATCATAAACATTCTTCATTTGCGTTGTCTCCTTCTACTTCCTCCATGGCAAGCATCCTAAAAAATTCGTGTACATGCAAAAGACTTTGCTGTGGTATTTTTATTTTTTCTTCTACCTCATATCCCATGCACTTCTTTGATTTCTTTGCCCTTGAATGTCAAGACACTATGATTGTCTCCGTCGAAACTTGTGAGACTGCTTCATCATTTGGGACCCACTCCTTCATTATACAATTAGTATACAATGTGTTGTTATCCATATTCTCCTTCCTGCCCTTTGGCTCATACCATACCGCTGTAAATGTGTAAAGAATGAGGGAGAGAGATAGGAGACTCAAGTGCAGCTTTCTTCACAACACACAAAAGAGAGAGGACACAAGGTTGGAGGCTGAAAACCTTTCTTCACTTTTGCACACAACAACAATACAATAGAAGAGGGAAATACCCTATATGTCAAAACCTAGAATACGTGGTTCATATGTGAACCCAAACCAAAAACATACGTGGTAGTCTAACTACACCACGAGTACAACTAACATAGGCGGTGACATAAATGATAGTCATCCAGGAGATATATCGAGGGTAGAGCTTGATATCTCAACACTCCCCCTCAAGCTCAAATCCATCTCGCGTACACCAAGCAAGCTCCTAAATCTGCGAAGCTTCTCGGTACCCAATGCCTTCGTAAAAATATCAGCCACCTGCTCCTCAGTGCTGACATAGACAAGATCAATCTCACCAGCTAGAACCTTCTCTCTCACAAAGTGATAATGCACCTCAATGTGCTTCGTTCTAGCATGATAAACTGGGTTATTAGCAAGCATGATGCTGCTAATGTTGTCACAATAAATGACAACTGCTGCATGAACTGACTGTCCCATATCTGCAAGTAGCTTATGTAACCAAGCTACCTCACATGCAGCCATTGCTGCACCCCTGTACTCAGCCTCTGTGCTCGACAAGGCAACTGTTGGCTGCTTCTTGCTGCTCCAACTGATGGCACCACTCCCAAGGGAAAACATAAAACCACTAGTAGATCTCCTGTCTGAGACACTACCAGCCCAGTCAGCATCTGTGTATCCATGTACCTGTAATGCACACCCAGCTTCATAAAACAGTCCATAATGCAATGTGGACTTCACATACCGCAGTATGCGCCTAGCCGCATCCAAATGTGGCTTCCTCGATGCCTGCATAAACTGACTCACCAGCCCCACAGCATAGCTCAAATCTGGTCTGGTTATAGTCATGTAAATCAAGCTACCTACTATGCGCCTATACATAGTAATATCTTCAAGAAGCTCACCTGTCTCTGCATTGAGCTTCACATTCTGCTCCAATGGAACAGAGATAGGCTTACAGCCTGTCATCCCATATTTGGACAGCATGTCCAAACCGTATTGCCTTTGCAACAGCCATATCCCACTCGGGGATCTAATAACCTCAATGCCCAAGAAGTAACGCAGCTCTCCCAAATCCTTCATCTCAAATTTCTGCTTCAACAGCAGCTTCACTTCATTAATGTCTGCATCACTATCACCTGTAATAATCAAGTCATCAACATAGATGACTACAAGCACAATCCCTCTGTTTGTCCTTTTCACATAAAGTGAAAAATCTGAATTGGAAATCTGAAATCCAATAGTGACAAGATATTGCCCTATCTTGTCTGACCATGCCCTCGGCGCCTGTTTTAAGCCATACAAGGCTTTGCGCAACCTGCATACAAAATCGGGGTGTGAATTATCCTCATAACCTTCTGGCTGCATCATATAAACCTCTTCCTGCAAATCACCATGCAAGAAGGCATTTTTCACATCCATCTGATGCAAAGACCATCCCTTTGCAGCAACCATAGCAATTACTGCTCTCACGGTTGCCATCCTTGCAACTGGGCTGAAAGTTTCCTCATAGTCAATTCCATATGTCTGCGCAAAACCTTTGGCAACCAATCTTGCCTTGTACCTGCTAACAGACCCATCAGCATTGTGCTTTACTTTGTAAACCCACTTGCAGCCAATAGCCTTCTTATCATGAGGCAAAGGCATCAAATCCCAAGTGTGGTTTGCATCCAAGGCAGCCATCTCTTCATCCATAGCTGCTTCCCAATTTTTATGCCCTGTTGCATCCTCAAAACATGTGGGCTCTGGCTCCTCTAGAACCTTGACCATATAAGCATAGTGATGTGCTGTATACCCATCATATCTCAGCCTGTCAACTGGATACTTAATACGAGTGGACCTCCGTACAACTGGATCAGTTGCAGGAGTCTTTAAATCATGCCTGCTTTTCCTTGCACCAGGTGTAACAACAGAAGGAATCCCAAGTTCCTCATGAAGGCTCATTTCAGAGCCACTTGACTCTCCATCAACATGAGAGCTACCAGCAGACACATCAAACACTGGAGCATGGTCCACTTTTTCTTTTCCCTTATGTGATACCTGCACAACACTATCAGGACTGCCATGTGACGATTCACTAGATCTCAATCTCCCTGTCCATGCATTAGATCCACTAGTAGAGGACTCTCTGGGTCCACTCAAGGCTTGAGATTGCTGCTCTGCATTTATTGCAGCATTCCCATTTCCTGCATCTGCATCTCCTACCATAACAGTTGGTGCATACCAGCTGCTCATTTCATCAAAAACAACATCTCTGCTCACTTGCATTTTGCGGGTGGAAGGGTTATAACAGCGATACCCTTTCTGGTGCAGAGCATATCCAATAAAGATGCATTTTTCTGCCTTTGGATCCAGCTTTGTTCTCTTCTCATCAGGAACATGAACATAAGCTATGCAACCAAATACCTTCAAGTGAGAAATATCTGGTTTTTGGCCTGTATACATTTCTTCAGGCGTCATGCCATGGACAGCTGCAGTGGGGGTTCTGTTCATAATATAAACAGCAGTTGCTACGGCTTCAGCCCAAAAATAATCAAGCATGTTTTTCTCATTTAGGATCGCCCGTCCTACTTCTGCAATATGCCTGTTCTTCCTTTCTGCAACCCCATTCTGCTGAGGGGTAGACCTGCATGAGTACTTCCTTTGAATTCCCTGTTCTGTCAGATATTCACAAAATTCTTCTGAAAAGTACTCTCCTCCTCCATCAGATCTTAGCACTTTAATATGCACACCTTTCTCTTTTTCAACCATGGCCTTAAAAGCCTTGAAATGGCTGAACACTTCACTTTTGTGCTTCATAAAATAAATCCACACCTTCCTAGTGTAGTCATCAATAAACGTCACATAATAATGGCATCCACCAATAGAAGCAGCTTTGGTTGTCCAAACATCTGAATGGATCACTTCCAAAGGTCTTCTGCTCACCTTAGCATTTTTGGGAAATGCATGTCTGGCCTGCTTACCCATTTGGCATGCTTCACATACCTTTTGCATTCCCTCAACTTTGAATTTAGGCAAACCTGCAACAATGTTTTTCGTTTGCATAGATTTCAACCTTTGTATATTCACGTGCCCAATGCGCTTGTGCCATATCTCAATATCTGCAATGACACCTCTCCCATGCGCAAACATAGCAGCTTTCACCTCAGGCATATCAACATCCAAGGTGAACATTCTGCCATTTTTATTGCCTTTTGCAACCAAGCGGCACTTATTTTTCAAGTCCTCAACAAAGCATCCATCAGGATTAAATCTAACCTGCAGACCTTGCTCAACCATCCGGCCAACTGAAACCAGGTTCTTAGTGATTTTTGGAACATGAAGTACATCTGCCAAGTACTTCGTTTTGCCATCCTGCATAGCCAATGGCACTTTACCAACCTGCGTAATTGGGTGCGCAGTATCATCACCTGTTTCAACATAACCTGGCTTATCCAAATTTCTAACATCATGAAACCACTCACCATGACTGGTCATGTGGTTAGAGGCACCTGAATCAACATACCAAACATCATTGCAAGCTGCAGCATCTCCTGACATGGAGCTAACCATATGCTGCATCACAAAAAGGTGCTCATTTCTGTCGTCACCATGCCCACTTGATGATGCATAGTTGCTTTGCTGCAACTTCCCACTTTTGATGTCATTCTGCTTTTTATAGCATGTATTCTCCTTGTGTCCAGGATTTCCACAATAATAGCATTCTGTGCTGCTATTTACTTGCTGGTTCCTTTGCCATGAACCACGGCCTCTTTGGCTCCCCCTGCCTCTAGAACTACCACGTCCTCCTCCATAGGACTGGTTTTCCTGTTGTTGCTGCTGGTTCTGATTTCCTGCACGGCCACCAAAATGGCCTCTTCCTCTACCCCTGCCTCTACCTATATTCGAGTAGAAAGCAATCTCTTGAGAAGTTGAGGTGGCTGAACCACCATTCCTTTGCTCTTCACTCAGCAAGAGAGCGATAAGTTCCTGAAAATCAGGAAATGTTTCACGGACTCCAATGGATGTCCGAAACTGTGCATAATCCTTCCCAAGACCATTCAAGGTCACGGACACTAAGTCCTCATCATCAACAGGTGCTCCAATGGAGGCAAGAGAATCTGCAAGGCCTTTCACCTTCAAGGAATACTCATTTATATTCAGATTTTTCCTTTGCACATTGTGCAACTCCTGCTTTAGCTGCATCTTTCGTGCTTTGGTATTTGTGCTATACAGCTTCACCAATGTATCCCATGCCTCCTTAGGTGTCTCTACATCCTGTATATGCACAATCATAGAATCTGAAATACTAACAAACAGCCAATACAAGCATTTTCTGGCTTTTTCATGCCATTCTTTAAAGGCCTTCAATTCAGCAGGAGTGGGAGCAGCACCCAACACTGGTTCTGCAGTTTCACCACTAATGTACTCCCAAACTCCCTTTCCCATAAGGAAGTTTGTCATCCTGAACTTCCATGCTTGGAAGTTGTTCTTGTCAAGCTTCTCACTGACAATGGTAGACAGATTCTCAGACATTTTACAAATCACGAATTGCAACAGCAACCTGTAAACACAGCAAATGCCTCACAAGGGCAAATAGCAAAACTTCTGCAAACAACCTCACAGGGGCAGATCCGCAGCACTGACGAAAGTGGTATTTCACCACACAGTCACTTCCTAGTGACGATTTTGCATCAATAGGCAACAGGCATGAATCTGCAACTCCCAATATCTCTGCACACAGGCATACGATGCAATTTCTGTGGCACCTTTCCACCGACTAGCCGCGCAGTGGTCGCACAGCGAAAAACAGGGCCTTTTTCTGAGTGCCTGCGAAGAACTTCCGCCTTCAAAACGGGCCCCGAAACGGCCTCAAATCCAAAAAATAAAGTCACCAATGGCTTCGCTCGATCCCGCAGCATATTCTACGCTCTCGCCACACCGCGAAGGGCTTCTCAATCTGAAACAGTGCACTCCTGCACTTCTGGCTGTGCTACCTGCAGAGACTTGCTCCCAAACTCGAAATAGGAAAGCAACACTGGTCCTCTTACCAGGACACCACAAACTTGGCTTGCTTTCTTGAGCTCCTTACCACGAACAAGGCTCTGATACCATGTAAAGAATGAGGGAGAGAGATAGGAGACTCAAGTGCAGCTTTCTTCACAACACACAAAAGAGAGAGGACACAAGGTTGGAAGCTGAAAACCTTTCTTCACTTTTGCACACAACAACAATACAATAGAAGAGGGAAATACCCTATATGTCAAAACCTAGAATACGTGGTTCATATGTGAACCCAAACCAAAAACATACGTGGTAGTCTAACTACACCACGAGTACAACTAACATAGGCGGTGACATAAATGATAGTCATCCAGGAGATATATCGGGGGTAGAGCTTGATATCTCAACAAAATGTTGTAGCTCTCCCTTGATCATCTCTGAAAACACAACGGCATTGCATAGAACAAATGACCCCTATAGTTGTGGGAGCTCAGAAGTATCATGAAAGTATATATCCCAAGGGTTGGGATTCTTGATTGATAAAAAGCTGTCAATCCCAAGAGTTTGGATGTGTTTCATTGATAGATGGTATCCATCAACAAGGCAAGAACGATGAGATTGTAGTTGTTTGACATAGTGGAACCACCATGGGTGTTGCCTAGTGTAATGACCCCTACCCCATGGTGGTGGGAACCTGAAAGTACCGGGAAAGTCTTTATCGCAAGGGTTGGGATTCCTTGTCGATAGAATAGCATCAACAAGGCACTCTCAATCCCAAGAGTTGGGATGAGTTTCATTGATAGATGGGGCCCATCAACAAGGCAATATAGATTTGATTGTAGTTGCTTGACATAGTGGAACCACCACAGGCATTGCCTAGTGCAATAACCCCTACCCCATGGTGGGAACCCTCGGAAGTATCGAGAAATTCTTTATCCCAAGGGTTGGGATTTCTTGTTGATATAATATCATCAACAAGGCACTCTCAATCCTAAGAGTTGGGATGAGTTTCATTGATAGATGGTCTCCCTGGCAATCCTAAGAGTTGGGATGAGTTGGGAACCACCATGGGCATTGCCTAGTGCAATGAACCCTACCCCGTTGGGATTCCTTCTTGATAGAATAGCATCAACAAGGCACTCTCAATACCAAGGGTTGGGATGAGTCTCATTGGTAGACGGTGCCCATCAGTAGTAAGACGAGAATAAATAGATTGCACCGAAGACCTGGTATTTTCACTTGAGGAATGGCACTAGTGCCATTCTCCATGTGAGTGTGTGTTGAATAGTACCATCTCAATGTGAGTTTATGTTGAATGGTACCATCTCAAATTTACTAAAGTCTCACATATGCAAATGTCTCTTATGTAGAGACTATGATCACTACATACGAGGAAACTTGAATCTCCATAATCTACCCTACACATTTCAAAGATGAATTTACTCTATACTTGGAGACTGACATCTAAAAGAAAATCCCATGGTGAAAATAAGTTTCGATTTCAGAGTGCTACTTTCTAGGTTCCAAGATTGGCACTACTACCATTCTCCACTAGTGGCAATCTGCACAAACTGACATGTAGATTGGAACTTGTGCCATATGATCAATACATAGAAGAGTCTTCTAAGAAATCCAAGGCCACAACCTCCATAAATTCACATGGACATTGACATAATGTTGGAGAATGGCATAGTCAAATTTAATGCTCACTTGATCTACCCTATAAATTGATTAGATGGGACTATAAGAATGGTGTTTTACAGAATGGCACCAATGCCATTCTCCACTGGTGGAACATAGAAGAATGCACATGTGAGTTTAGGCTTCTCAGTTCCATTTTCTAGGGCCAAATAAGAGATTGGCACCACTGCCATTCTCCACTGGTACAAATGTTTACCCTAGTATTATAGGAGCGGTATTCCACTGATCGTACGAGAATGGTGCCTGATTCCACCAATACACATGTGAGTTTGAGGATCTTAGTGTTAATCTCGGGGGGGTCACTCATCATATATGTAACCCTATCACGTGAGTTCAACAGAAGGATTTTTTTTATTTCTCAAATTTACAGAAATAAATATACATAAGGGACTATTTAAAATAGTTTTGGAAAAAATTTACAGATTTATATAGAAAAGGGGTACATTTTATTAATGAAATTTTTTACAGATAAGGGACTTTAAATATAGGCCTTGAACGCACGTGATATAGAGGGTTTATACATAGTGACCCCCCCGAGGTGTTAATAAAAAGGATTAGTGGGGCTAAACACGGCTTGCTATGGCCCTGTTTAGCCCCACTAATCCTTTTTTTTTTGTAATTACAAAAAAAAGTTTTTTATAACAAAATTTCCCTTGTGAAAAGGGTGATACAAAATCGCTCAAATGAAATGATCGAGCAACAAAAGCATATACATGTCGAATATATACAACATTATTTGTTACAAAATTACCCTTTCGAAAGGGTGATACAAAATTGCTCAAACGAGCAGATATACAAAATGACATACATGGCGAAGAAAATGCAAACTGCTACTACTACTACTACTACTACTACTACTCATCCGAATCATCCTCGTCCTCATCCTTGTCTTGTTGGCCTGATCCTTGGTCCTCGTGAGCTGCGCCTTCTTCCTGATCCACGTCACATGCATCTGATCCCTGGCCCTAGTGATTGCTCGCCTCCGATCATGGGACGCTTGAGCTTTGACCCTAAGAGTGAACCATATAAATTGAAAATTAGATTGGAACTTAAGAATAAAACAATTTAAAAAGTGAGATTACAAGTAGAAGTAGACTTACACCATGCGAGAAGCCACCTCAGCCCAATCGACCGTTGCTCCCATTGCCTCTTGCTCAATAAACCATGGCTTTTTTCCTATGTGAAATGCGCATCGACGCATCTCTGCATCTATAGGAAGACGACCCATCACAGCTTGCTGTGGATCCAATTTATGAGAGTTAGAGTTAGCTAAAGTGCATGTAATATGTAGTAAAACAAATAGAACAATACATTAAATGAGAAGAGGTAGACTTACCATGGTTGCCTCAAACGCCAATCGTCCGCCTACAGCAAAGTGTGAAGTACCTACGATGTCCAGTCGTCTCTTCGCATCCCTCCTCTGATCCTCAAACATTTCGGGATGGTCCCTATTCTACTTCTTGAAGAACTTCCAATCAGCTTTGTCTGCCCAGCTAGGTTTAGCCAACCCCTTTGTGATGGAAGTATGCAAGGTTGATCTACGATGCTTCAAGGCCAAACCCATGCACTCTTGCATATAATCCTCATTAAACTCCCAATTTGGTGCGTTAGGGTATTTTTGTTTTAATTCATTGATGACTGCTTGCTTCTTTTGGTCATCTTGATACTGCCAATCGGTAGCAATGCCGCTCTTGAAGTGATGGCTCATCAACTGCCTCATGGTGGCCATCAATGCTTTGCCCTTTCTATCCTCTATTATCTCTCCGGCAGCTGTGATTTGATAGGAGAGATCCCCTAATGAGTAAGGAGGACTGATGGTACCAGAGTCAGAAGGAGTGGAAGCTGTGCGAGTGCTTCTGGAGCGAGGAGTAGTAGTGGGAGTAGGAGAAGGGAAGGGACCTGACTGATACTGTGTCTTTGGACCAAGTGGAGACCTGTAGGAATGTGAGTATGCTGACTCGTCTACATCTCCTGAGTCAGCACAACATAAGCTGCCCTTCCTACTCTTCCTTCCCTTACGAGAGGCACGTGTAGGTGATGACCCCTCGGTCGAAGGGGCACGAGGGGATAGCTGGGAAGTACATCCAGCCATTGGTGTAGGGGAGGGAATTGCTGAGGTCCTCTGAGATAGCAAAGAGAAGAACCTCGTTGCCTCCTCATCGCTCATCTGCACTACAAACTCATCGGGACTCCCGACAAAGCCATGCGCAGCTAGCAAAGGAGTTCCCCAAGGGGTAGTCGCAGTGCTACGTCCGAGAAGAGTCAGACCAGGGGTAGTCACAGTGCTAGGTCCAAGAGGAGTCGGTAGTCCTCGAGGTAGTTGCGTGAGAGGAATCAAAGTCCTTTGGAGCATATAGATCGTGAGCTCTCCTCCTGCGAGGTTGGCCGTACTCATCGGATGTGCGACGTGATCCCATGTCTAACATAGACACAAACACGAAAACAAAAAACAAAAAACAAACATAAGCATAGGCATAGGCATAGGCATAGGCAAAGGAAAAGAGGAAGAAGAGGGAAAGGAAAAGAGGAGACATATGTATGATAAGCATAAGCATAAGAGACGGAGACATATGCTCATGCTTATGCTTATGCATGAGCATACGAGAAGGGGGAAAGGAAAGAGAGATTGGAAAAGGGGAAAGAGAGAAAGAAACAGAGAAGAAGAGGGAAAGGAAAGAGGGAAAAAGAGACATACGCTCATGCTTATGCATGAGCATATGTCTACTTCTCTTATGCTCATGCATAAGCATAAGCATGAGCATATGCTCATGCTTATGCTTATGCATGAGCATGAGATAAGGGGAAAAGAGAGAAGAAGAGGGAAAGGAAAGAGGAAAAAAGAGGGAAAAAAAGAGAGAAGAAGAGGGAAAGGAAAGAGGAAAAGAGAGAGGAAGAGGGAAAGAAAAGAGGGAAAAAGAGGGAAAGAAAGAGAGAAGAAGAGGGAAAGAGAGAAGGTAAAGAGGGAAAAAGAGACATATGCTCATGCTAATGCATGAGCATATGTCTACTTCTCTTATGCTGATGCATTGCTTGAAAGGAGCATTTTCAAAAGACAATAAGCTTAGTGGGCTCAAGTCCCATGATTGGCACAAGGTCTTACAGGTATTCTAAGTAGAATTAGTATACCGATAATCATGATGCATTAGTGTAATTATGATTATGTTATATTGTTTACATGATTTCTTTGTTGCTTTGATAGTTCATCCTCCCAATTACAATAAAAAGGTGCTTACAAGAAGATGCTAAAAATGCTATATTCAAGATCTGTGGTATTGTGAGGTATGCTTACTATCAAATCACATTGATTGCATTTTCTTCAATTTAAGCTGATTAAATTGTAGACTGATTATGAAAATATCTTACATGGACATGTGAAATAGGTGGATATCTCAAAAAGAGATCTCCATATCGAGCATCAAGAAGGCTAGGGTGGAATCCATCGAAGCCGTATGCTTGCTTGAGAAGCACTTTCCCTCGAGCATTATGACAACTCAAGTCCACTTGCTTGTGCACATAGTTGATGAGGTGGCTATTGCATGTACCGTTCATAGTCGATGGATGTTTTATCTCGAGCAGTTTATGAAAACTTTAAAGGGATTTGTAAGACAAAGAGCAAGACCAGAAGCAAGCATGGCAGAGGGATGGCTTGTGTAAGATTCATTAGTATATATCATAGAGTTTCTTGCACCCAGAGATCCCGATATGCCGCAAGCTTGGCATAACAAGGATGATGATCGCATCATTGGCGAGGTTCCCCAAGGAAAAGGGATTGAAAGAAAGATGAGCGAAGAGCAAATGGAGAAATTCAATAAGTCTTGTATCCTCAATAGCCCTGAGATGCAAAAGTGGATTGAGAGATATGAAGTGGCCAAAGCAGAAAGAATAAATGCAAGGACAAGATTCAGAGTAATGTATAGGGGATCGCAACCATATCCACGGGATCTAGCTCTTCTCCCCACTCACATGTCACTTGATTGGCTACAACTGGCTCTACGTAAAGCCGAACGCGATGGAGAGACAATAAACGAGTCCAAGTGAGAGTTATCATCTGGATGTATGGTGCATGTAAGTTTCTTACCTTTTGATGTAATTAAGTAATTATTTGTGGCAATATACGCTATAAAATAGATGCATCTTCATTGTTATAATGATGCTCTTTTACAATACAAAAAGTACAGTGCATTATGGTCATATGGATGACATTTTTGCATGGAACGCATCGATTCAAAGGGAGTCATGTATGATTGTGGAGTCATGGCTAACTTCACACAAGATAGCCAAGCATGTGCTTTGGATACCAATCTTCTCTCCTCATAGTTGGATTATTGTGGAACCATATGCGACATCTATGGAGTTGATTTTAGACAATTTAGTATTTTCATTCTTGATGTAAAATGGTTTAGAACTATTTACAATGGTCCCCATGCGACAGTGAGAAAAGATAGTAGTGGTTTCTATGCAATAGATTCCACCAAACATTGGACCGATGAAAGTAATACTTTTGTTCTTCCTGAGCACTGTGAGCAGGTGCATACTAATGATTTAATCAATCGAAGCTTTTGTTTTTAAAGAGCCATTGATACACGTACTTGAGCATAATTACATATATATAATTGATGACATTTGGCCCCCATCTTCAATATAGGTGGTTTTTCATCTTTTGATCCAAGATGGTGGTATGTCATCCAAGTTACACCACGAAGTAAGCAAATTTTTGAAGATCGAGATGTGGATATGGAGATGCCACTACCAATGTCAGATCTAATTGATCCCAATGAATCTAGCAAAGAAGATGAAGATCACAATATGAGTCAAGAGAAAGATGCGCATAATGACATCGCACAGAAGGAAGATGGAGGTCACGATATTGAGGAAGAAGACAACGATCATCAAGAATCACCACACTTTATTGAAGAAGATGATCAAGTACTTTTAGGTGAATGTACGATGCTGGAGTACGATGATGATATAGGAGATCAACTTGGTATACAGTTGAAGATAGACTTGTTTGGTGCCTTAGACTTGGCTCAAGATGAAATAGTTGATGTAAATGCTCTTAATTGATTTTTTTCATCTCAAACTTAGACATGAATATATGAGCTTCAAAGGCTTGATGTACATGCTCTCATATTTTTATTCTCTATGAGATCAAACATGTATGAAAATTTAAAAAAAATTGTCATTGGAAAAAACTAACTTTTAAGGCCTATATGAGTAAAAAAACCTCTCCGAAAAGCATCGCTATAAAATAGTATCTCAGTGTCGCTATATAGCGACACTCATAAGTCGCTATATAGCGACTTTTTTAATAGTCGCTATATAGCAACATTTGTCTAGCGTCGCTATATAGTGACACTTTACAGAATGTGCTTTTCATATCAACAATTAGTGCCCCATGCGCGCTAAACGTCAGTGCGTAAATGTCGCAATAGGATCCATGTGTAGTAGTGCATCAACAAAATCGAAGTCAGAATCAGCACTATGAAAGAGATTGCCACAAGAAGCAGTATGACCAAGGCGGTCAATCTAGTAGTAATCGAGGGAATTCCCGAGGCAGAGGAAATCATCATGGTGGACATTCTAGTCACAGTCATTTTGCAAATGAACATGGAAATATGTTTCTTGCAAGTGAGGAGTTGCATCAGACTGATACAGTGTACCTGGACACTGATTTCAATCCCAAATAGGATTACAACTATCAAGTCAACCAAGTTGAATAGAATCCTTGGTATATCGACAGCGGTGCATCATCTCATATGACAAATTATCAAGAATGGTTTACAGAAATGAAGCCATTAGAAGGACAGAAAATGTCATCTTCATAGCAGATAATACACCAAATCTAGTTCAAGGGATAGGTGTTATCCCTATGAACAAGTTCACTGGTAGAAAAGGATTAGTGAAAGATGTGCTCTATGTTCCAAAGTTTAGCAGGAACCTTTTGTCAGCAGGTCAAATGACGGAACACAATTACAAAGTCATCTTCGACGGTGATGAATGCACTATCAGAGACAAATCCAAAAGATGTCAGCTAGTAGCAAAAGGTTTCAAGGAAGGACGATTATACAAAATGCTAGCTACAGTATCAGATAAGCATGCAATGTTAGCTCAACCGCAACAGATGCCACTATCTACAAAATGGCACAAGAGATATGGTCATGTCAACTTCAAGTACTTGTTAGATCTCAGGAACCAAAATATGGCAATTGGGATTCCGAAGCTACAATTTCTTGGAAAAGTTTGTGAAGCATACTGCTTCGGCAAACAAAAGCAAACCAACTTTTTTAGAAGTACCTCTCGTGCACTAGGTATTCTTGATTTGATACATATAGATGTATGGGGTTATCCCTAGACCCACAGCATCAATGGTTCACTTTACTACTTGACCTTCATCGACGACTACAACAGATATTGTTGGGTCTACTTTCTAAAAGAGAAATCTGAAGTGTTTTCCAGATTTCAAGAATTCAAAGCCATGGTAGAAAACTAGACAGGAAGAAAGATCAAGGTCATGAGATGAGATAGAGGAGGTGAATACATGTCTTCAACATTCATGAACTTTTGTAGAAGTCACAGCATACGAAGACAATTCACATGTGCAGATAATCCTCAACAGAATGCAAGAGCTGAAAGGAAGAATGGGACTTTAGCAAACAATGCTAGAGCAATGCTTAGTGAAAAGCATCTTTCGAATCAGTATTGGGCAGAAGCAATAGCTACAGCAAACTACTTTCTTAATCAACTTCCGAACCGATACAGGGTATGATTCCTTATGAAGCATGCAAAGTCATGCAAATGCATCATGTTTGGCTACACTGAAGAAAGCAAAGCATACAAATTGTATGATCCCATCAACTGCAAAGTCATTATCTCTAGAGATGTAATCTTTGATGAGGAATCAGAATGGAAAACCTCACCTAACACTTATTTCATTAATTTTGGACTTGTCAATGTACAAATTCATTTTTACATATACTTTTGGACTAGTTTTCAGATAAAATTTAAGAAAAACCCAATCTTCAAAGCACATATAAAAACATAAAAACAAGCATTTTTTTAAATATTTTTTAAGGACATGAAACTAAAATTATAAAATTTAACGCATCCTAGATAAGTTACATGAAAAAATAAGATTCGGTTGTTGTAAACTCTCTTAATATTTAATGGTGTTAATAAACATCTTCAAAAGTTAAGCCTGAGATAAGTTACACAAAAAAGAGTGGTTCAATAGTTGTAAACTCTCTTCATATTTATAATAGTGTTTAGGAAACACTTTCAAAAGTTACAAGTGGAAGTAGCAAACTCTCACAATATTTATAATTTAGGTGTTGAAAAACACCAAAAGTTACAATAAGACTCTCATTGGAAGGCAAATTACACCAAAAGTTACAATAAGACTCTCACTGGAAGGCAAATTTATTTTCAAGACTACAGCCATTCAATTTGATGAATTTCTATTTTTAAGTCTTTAGCCTAAATTCAACCCATTCAACTGAGCTCATCTCATCCTCATCGATGTAGTTAAAATTATAGAAGAGAAGTAAGGATTGATGAATTTTCTCCTCCATTCAATTTGATGAATTTTCTATTTTCAAGTCTTTAGCCTAAATTCAACCCATTCAAGAGCTGAGCTCATCTCATCCTCATCGATGTAGTTAAAATTATAGAAGAGAAGTAAGGATTGATGAATTTTCTCCTGCATAACACTTTGTTTATTCCGAATGGCTTGTGCTTCCTCGGGGGAAAATCTTCCATAATGAGCCACACGAGAAGATATCTCACTTTGAAAGTCTATCAACTCTCTCCTATATGACTGCAATTTATCTATTTCAGTAGTAGCCATACTTATTTTTCTTTCCTCTTCCTTCTCTAAGCCCTTCTGACAAGCAAAGTCATCCTTCTCATACTGGGTTAATGGAGCTGGATTTTGCTTTCTCTCCTCTCTCTTTCATTGGTTCTCGGCAATCCATTCTTTGATGCTGCTAATGGCTTGCTCGACAGAATCGATTACCTTAAAAAGATCCATAAAAACGAGAGGAGGAAGGTAACGATAGTGAGGAAGGTAACTAGAGGAGGTAAGGCAAGATGAAAGGAGTATGCTTGAGAAGAGGAGGTAAGGCTGCGGGCAAGATGGAAGGAGCAAGCTTGAGGAGAGGAGTAAGGTAAGAAGAGTAAAGTGGAAGAAGTGTGGAGAGGAGTAAGGTAAGAAGAGTAAAGTGGAAGAAGTTTTTGCTGAGGGTGAGATATAGAAGACGAACGAGGTGAGGAAGGTAACGAGAGTGAGGAAAGATATAGAAGACGAACGAGGTGAGGAAGGTAACGAGAGTGAGGAAGGTAACTAGAGGAGGTAAGGCAAGATGAAAGGAGTATGCTTGAGAAGAGGAGGCAAGGCTGCAGGCAAGATGGAAGGAGCAAGCTTGAGGAGAGGAAGGAGCAAGCTTGAGGAGAGGAGTAAGGTAAGAAGAGCAAAGTGGAAGAAGTGTTTGCTACGGGTGAGATATAGAAGATGAACGACTACTAGGGGATTTATAGAACTACAGACTCATAATGTGGGATGAAAGATTTAGAATAAAGAATTGGTAGAGGTTGAGATGACTAGATGCAAGACCGTAATGCGAGACATGTGAGACATGTAAGATAGTGAGTACATTGAAATCTATAAAATAAAATGATGGGATGCAAGACCGTAATGGGAGACATTTGAGACATGTAAGACAGTGATAGTACATTGAAATCTATAAAATAAAAAGATGGAACACAAGAATGATATAATTAATAGAATCTCATCATGAGATATTCTTTTAATATAATATAAGCTAGTAATTATTAGAATCTCATCATGAGATATTCTTTTAATATAATATAAGTTAGACTTGCTGATGCAAGCCCGTAATGCGAGACATGTGAGATGATAGATTTTGAGTACATTGAAATCTATAAAATAAAGTGATGGAACATAAGAATGATATAATTATTAGATTCTCATCATAAGATATTTATTGTACATAATAAATGACAGATTTTGAGTACATTGAAATCTGTAAAATAAAGTGATGGAACATAAGAATGATATAATTATTAGATTCTCATCATAAGATATTTATTGTACATAATAAATTAGACTTTCAAAAAAGTAAAACCTAATGTATTGTAATGAATAAATATCATAAAATATCCTAATGTACTGCAACATTTAACATAAGTTTAAAAAACACTATCATTAATCAATACAAACAAGATAAAAATCTTCAAGGACTCATGTTTCTTTCTACATGTTTTACAACTGAATAGAGTCTGATGAGTCCTCTTGAGGATGTGATTCTCTAAGAGTACATTGAGTCTCTACTTGTGTGGATGGTGTACATTGAGATTCTACTTCTGGTGCAATCGGGATAGACTTAATCTCTTCCTCCTTTACAAGATGTGATGTTGTAGATGCACATTGAGTCTCCACTTCTTGTGTAGGAAGAATGCATTGAGTCTCTAATTCAAGTGTAGACTGTAATGCTTCTACTTGAGGCTGTGATACAGAAGGAGACTGAATTGTCTCTTGTTTTTCTTTGGCTCCCTCAGGTTCTTCATTGAGTCCATCATGTTGTTTCCCAATGGTAGCAGTTAGGTAGTGAACAGTCTTAGCCACAAAATCTTGTAGCTCAAGCTTGGTATATGCTTCTATTGAGACATGTTCAAAAATTTCATTGAGATACAGCATGAAGTTGTAGGCAATTCTCCACCCACTACTAAGCATGTCTTTCTGCTCCACTGCGAGGCGTGTCTGGAAATTTGGTTGGTCTTGATGCTCCCTGATTTTCATAATCGCAGAAACTAACTTGTTTGCAAACCTGTCCATAATGACATATGACAAAGTGAATTTGTGTAGTAAATAGTAAGATGCATGTTCATAATGATATGATAAAAGAACACTTACCTGAACACCCCGTGAAAGCCTGTAAATGAGTTGACAAACCAACAATGGTTGTGATCAAGATCCCATACTATCAGGCTCCAATGTGAACTACATCACCAATAAAGAGCGATAAGATTTATCACAATATTAAGTATTAATTGACACAATATTATAAATAAGAGAGTAAAAGAAAGATTGAGACGATACTTACTTCTCATAATATGGCATAAAGACAACTAGTATGCCATCCAAGTCTAAAGAGAATTAAACAAACATCATCTACTGTCTTCTTGGTATCACTAAGTACAGCTGAAAGAAGAGAATCGAGCATACAGATGCGATTCTGTACTGCTGATCTAGGAAAAAGAGATATAACCGTACTGCAGCAATAAATAAACAAATGTTAGAAGCAGATTGAATAAAATGATTGAAGTATCAAGCCAAG
Organism: Dipteris shenzhenensis; assembly: GCF_047967505.1. NCBI lineage: Eukaryota > Viridiplantae > Streptophyta > Polypodiopsida > Gleicheniales > Dipteridaceae > Dipteris > Dipteris shenzhenensis. The sequence continues at coordinate 20,146,780 of NC_141601.1, forward strand.
AGATGTTCATATCAAACCTGAGGATGGCCATCATGACTTTGTCATTAGCCTCTTTGAAAGGGTCGGAGAGGATTGTAACTTCCTCGCTACCAAAATTCAAAACACGAGGTTGCTTGCTAATGATGACCCTAACCTCAAAAGAGCTCCCATTTCGTCCAATACAGCGGTTACATTAGGACAACTTATGGGCATAGCAACCAATGTTTCCTCTGGATGCTCCACCACGTTATCAATAAATGCCTTAATGATAGATGACATAAATGCATATAGATGCAAGTATGTATATGTCGAAAATGAGGTTTCACCCCCTCTCAAATTAAAAATTTGAGCAAGGAGCAAAAAGCAGTTATATCCGACTCTCCACCCACAACTGTGGTCATCATTCTGCTTTGCTGCAGGGCATGTTACATACTCTATTTGATCTTCTAAGTCACCCTCCATTTGCATAAGTGCATCTATAGCACCTACCAACTTTCGAGCCGATCTACACATCAAAATAGAAAACATAAATGAATGTGCGCATTGCATAGGATGCATCTCATTGACATAATTATGACACAAGTAGGTTATACTTACTCTAACACACTGCCATGGATAGATGCTATTGAATTGACAAAGAAGCATTGCTTGGCTAAGATGTCCACAATTACCAAGCTCCAATGCAAGCTGCATTATCAATTAAGAATAATTATTATTTGATATAATCCTCCACAATGTAAGAGATAAGCTAGGTAGGGATTCATACTCACTCCTCGTGATATGCAGTAAAGATAACTCACGCCGCAGTCAAATCAATAGGTTGCAACCACTTAAAAACATCATCTATGGTCTTCTGCTTATTGCTAAGTAATCTAGAAACAAGAGGATCGACCATATATGCACATCTTTGTATATATAAGGGAAGCTGTTGTAAAACCATACTGCAATAAAAAGAAAAGAATATTAGTTCATTTGATCCAATGGAAATACAAAAGCATAAAGTCAGTAAAATGTTTGTGTCAAACCTGAGGATGGCTATTATGACCTTGTCATTAACCTCTTTCTTGAAGTTTATAAGGATTGAAATGTCCTCTTCATCGAATAGAAAAGTAAGAGGTTGTTCTCGAACTTGAAACCTAACTTGAAATGACTTCTCCATTTGCTGCAAGGTATGATTATTTTCTAGAGTCATCTGATGGATAGCCAGAGCAGCTTTGCTTTCTTGAGATGAGCTTTCTATATTCTCTACTCGACCTATGTCCTCCTCATCCTCCTCCTCTCCCTTCTCCTATAAAAGGATAAAATAATTATGAGATTCAAAATTTTAAATTAATTATAAATTTAAAAAGACCTTTAAATGAATAAAGAAAATTAAACATAAGTTTTCATACCTCTACATATCTTCGTGGTCTTTTTATGTAACCTTCAGAGGCAAGGTCAGTGTCATATCCATCTTCTTCTGCTTCCTTGCTATCGCTGGTGTCCTCACTATCATATCCAGAGCTTTGATCATTTTCATCATCTTTCTTGCTCTCATCATACATGATCATCTCTATGTCAGCATCCTCTTCATGTGAGATCAGACCTTTCTTATCAAACTTTATTGTGAGAGAAGCCACGGTATCAAGGTATTCCAAGCAAGTAGGGCTCTCAATAATATTTACATTCTGTCCTTTTCTGATAAGAGCTTCAAACAAATGTCCCATTCGACACAATGTGACTTCCCATCCGGACGGTAGCAAAAATTCCATCATACTAATTAAAAGATCAGCACTTTTTGTTGGCCTTTCATAGTGATTTGCGTTGCGATGGAGGGGACTTGGAGCTTCATGCTCTTCCACCAGTAGTTGCAATCTCTTTGCATTCCCTCTTATATTGTTTTGTAAGGAGTGATCATTGTAAGGGCTCTTCATGCACAAGAAAAAAGTTTCTAGACTCTGTATCTTGAGACCGCATTCTCTCTTGTCTCTTTTTCTTGAGTATATACCATTGTAAATCTTAAGCTCATTGCCATATTGTTTTTCTAGGGTAGCAGACATTTGTTCCTTGTCATCTTTATCAGCAAATATGACTATGTTACATTGTCCCACTCTACCAATGGTGGTATGTAATATTCTGTCAAGGAGTTGACGAATGTCATCCGGTGATATTTCATAGACAAAGAAAAGCTAAGGTCTCTCCCAAGCAGTATCGTCAGACAAAAAATCATTCAATGAAACTCCCTTGCACTCAATACTCTTTTCAGACTCTGAAATGATTTCATGTATGAAAACAAAGCCCTTGTTCAAAGTTTTTTCTTTTCTGAGAGTGTGCTTATTGATGACTTTTTATGCATATGCATACACATTTTCCGGAATGTCACTTCTCATAGAAGGAGTAATTGCAGATCCATCATCTTCTACCTTCACCCATTTATGTGCCCAAGCCATCTGTTTAGCTGACGGTAAAGTTGATGCCATCTGCCTCACAATGTTATGATCAATTTTACATTGGCTAATTGGAATATTTTTTTCTGCCAATAAATATTCAATTGCACTCTTTACTGCATCACGCTTGACCTGTTGGATGATGCAATCTTCCATGCAATGATCTTTATCCTTTTTGCCAAAAAACCATTCTTTGGACATTAATTTCTCTGCAGCAAGACTTGCGTATTTGTCTGGTAAGTTTCTTAAAGGCCTCCACATCCGAGCTGTCATCTCTTTTTTCTCAATCTTCTTTGCCTTCTCTTTAATCAATGATGGAGCCTCATATGTGACATCTCCTTTCTCACATGCAAGACACACGTCTTTGATCTGATGAAAAACTTCATCACTACGGAAAAGTATGCTTGTGTAGTCTTGATACCTATCCCTTACTATCTTAAAGCTTGTAATCACCTCTGCTCTTTCCTGCTTTCCCCTTGGTACAATGGCACTCAAGCATGTGTAGAAGTCAACAAGATTATCCGCTTCCACTTTAGTTGCATTTCTTTTGAGAGTGGTCAAAGGAGAATTAAAAGTTTTCCATATGGTCCTAGCTTTGAGCAACATCTCTGAAGTGGAGGTGATTTTTCGTAGTGCATAAATGTCATGATTAAGTCTTTCCGACTCAATCAAATAATTTTTCTCGTTCTTGAAGATACAAATGCATGCAGAATAGTAGTGAAATTGAGGCACACTCGCGAAGGTTTGATAAGTAATTTCTCCTTTCTTGTATGCATCTCTAGAGCGCTCATTACAAGCATAGGCATAATGCTGACCATCTATTGCCTCAAATGTACAATGAGCTAAGAAATTTCTCTTGGCATCCCTTATATGTCGTTCTGGATCATTCACTGAACTCTGTCCTTCTTGAAGTGAGGGAACTTGTTTTCCGAGGAACTTAGTGAATTGCATCTCAAAATCTATAGGCTGAGAGAAATTGATGGATTGACTATAATCTCCCATGACTGGCCAAAATGTTCTTGGACAGAGTACCAAATTAGAAACAACTAGTTTTTTTCCATCAATCAAAGCCTAAAAAATCTTTTCAGCATAGGCTGTATCTAAGGTCCTGCTGTTGGTGAAGACACTTGCTTTGACCACTGTTGAAGCATGTATAACTTGAGTCTTCTGGCCCCATATATATCCTGGATCCTCATCTGTCACAGCCTCATTCAAGCGAAGATTTAGGTTCTTCATTGATAACATTTCTGCTTCTAGATCTGACTCCATTTCAAGACCCTCCGCATCCTCTTCATGTTCTTCCTCTTCTCTTCTTTGCCCTTTCTTTGTATATGAATGACCTCTTTTTCTAGTTATAGGACTTGGAACTGTAGCTCGTGAAGTACTTGCCTTTTGCATTTGATGTCGAGGTTTATTTTTTAGGGGCTCAATGTGAACTGCTTTAGATCGCCCTACTTCTTCTTCTATTGCCTCAACTTCAGGTATACTTAAGGGCTTCACTTGTTCTGTTATTCCATCAACTTCATGAGTTACACCATCTAAGTGAGTAATACCATGAACAAGAGATGTGTGTGCATGTCCTGTCTTATCTGATGCATGTCGTGTCTCATTCAATTCAATTTCGGTCTGAGATGCACGTGCATGTCCGGTCTCCACCAATTCAATTCCTGTCTCAGATGTAGATCCCTTGTAAGCATCCACGTGTATAAGACCCTCATCCATTGCTACAATGTGTTCTGTCTCATCCACTCCACTTCCTCTCTCATTTGTATTACCATGAACCAGGTCTACATGGTGTGTCTCATCACTTCCTTTCTCATGTGTGGATTCTTGCACCTTAGGTCCCTCCAATGAAGTTGAACCTTGTTCGATGACACCCTGAAAGTATTCAAGGATAATCTTTGACTGCATTTTTCTTGCTTCCTTAATGGGAAATTCCTCCCACACATGTTGAAGGATCTCCAATGCAGGAACCAATTCAGGAAATCTAGGTGCTTTTGGCGGCGGCATCACAAAGTGCATTGCATCTTTCTTAGAAAGAAGAAACAATCTGTTGCTCATTCTTGACTTTGTGTAAATCATCATTGTACTGCTATCTTTTTCAATTTTTATTCCTACTAAGGTGCCCCCTTGAATCAAATTGCTCTTTGAGAAAGATACATTTGATGCCCACTCATCTTTCTCCAACTCTCTCTTTGTCATCACTAGAATGAGATTTCCTTTACTTAAGACCAAGAACCATGCTTTCTTTGTTGTGTCAACAACTGTCCAGTTTGTGAAGTCCTTTGGGGCATAAATTCTTCCATTGTATTTCAGTGTCATACCATTGACAAATGCTGTAGCCTCAAGATCCATCCTATATTCAAGCACAACACAAATTTTAGGTACTTTGACAAACTACAATTACTTTGAAAAATCCAAAGTACAATGAGTCCCATTAATACACCTCAAGTTTTTATTCTTCCCAATCATATAAGTATCAATTTCATGCTTTGGGAATAGCCTAAAAGGCTTTACAAGGCTTAGAGCATAAATGTGAAAAAAAATAAGGATTTACAATGATCTCTGAATACAAATTTGAAGTCTGTCATATATAAGTGCAAAATGCTCTGTCAACTCCCACAACTAATATAATTGTAAAATGCTCTGTGAACTCCCACAAGTGTAATCTATCATGTCCACTGATACAACTTTCAATCATCTTGAAAGTTTAAAAACCTTAATCGTTGCTTAAATGGTACGGTTGTTGTGACTGTGAAACCGAATGTGAACGAATGGACTGACTCCGATTAGGAACTAGTCGGGAAATTTTGAGCATGGCTTTGATTGGTTTTTTTGGAGTTCTCTCCTCTAAGGACAAACTAATCTATGCTAATCTAGACTACACCAACCGTTGAAGCGAAGAAAAGCAAGAAATAATTTCTTTTCCATTGTTCTTTTTAATATCCTTAGGTTGCGAATTAAAAGCAAAAAATAATCTATTTTCCATTATTCTTTTTAATACACTAAGGTTGTGAGTTTAAAAAAGATAAAATTTATATTTTCAAAAACTAATTTACTTACAACTCATAAGAATTGAACATTCACATTAATAAGAAGTTAAAATCTTAATAAATTTGAATTTAAATAATAAAAACTATAAAGTAGTTTAACTTAAAGTTTATGAAAAAATAACGTAAAATAAAGAAAATAAGACTTCAAATTAAAAATTTAATATTTGCCTAGAAGAATATATTAATTCTCCCTAAAAAGAAATAAATTAAAGTAATAATAACGAATGTAAGTTAAACTACTTTTAAAATTTTAATTTAAAATGTAATAAAATTAAAATTATACTTTCTATATTCCAAAACAAAATGCATTATAGTCTAAATTAAACTAGTAAATTGAAAATGAAAGTGAAACTCATTTTAAATTCAAAAACAAAGAAAAATTTAAAATTCAAGTTTCCACAAGTTTTCCTTTTTGCATACATTTGTCTTTTCACACTTTTCAAGTTTCCATGCATTTGTCTTTTCAAACACAAGGTTGTCTTTTATCACAATTTTCAAGTTTTCACACGTTTCTCTTTTCAAACACAAGGATTCATAGTTTAAAAAAAGGCGGGAAATTTGAAATTCTAGTTTCCACACGTTTCACTTTTCAAACACCAAGGTTTATAGTTTTGTTTGTTTAAGTTTCGACTAAATCACACACCAATCTCCTCTAATATGCCTCATTGATCGTAGCTCCCAAATTCTTCCATCAAAACATCTCTCCTTTATCTCTTCTTGATCGTCGCCCACTCATTTTTCCTCTTCATTGGTAAGATTTTCTATCTCGATCGTACTTTCTCTTGTGCCCTTCCTCTCTAAATTTTCATCAAACACCAAGGTTTATAGTTTTGTTTGTTTAAGTTTCGACTAAATCACACACCAATCTCCTCTCATATGCCTCATTGATCGTAGCTCCCAAATTCTTCCATCAAAACATCTCTCCTTTATCTCTTCTCGATCGTCGCCCACTCATTTCTCCTCTTCATTGGTAAGATTTTCTATCTGGATCGTACTTTCTCTTGTGTCCTCCCTCTCTAAATTTTCATCTCTCGTCCATCTCTCTCACTCTTCTCTCTCTCTCTTTCCTCTCCGCTCTAGTCTATGTTTCCTCTCATCTTAGTCTACTCTCTCCCCTCCTCTTCATTTCCCCTCTCTCTCTCTCTCTCCCACTCTCTCCCCACCTTTTCTCTCTCTCTCACTTGCGCTCCCCACTCTCTCTCTCACTTGCCGCGGCCTCCCCCCTCTCTCTCTCTCCCCTCCCCTCTCTCTCGCGTACCGGCCTCCCCCCCCTCTCTCTCTCTCCCCGCTCTCTCCCTCTCGCTACTGTGACAACGGCCTCCCCCCCCCCTCTCTCTCTAGTTTAGGATTCCTTGTGCATGTTATCAGGTCATGGTATGAGATTGGCACCACTGCCATTCTCCACCGAAATCCAATTTCTTCTCATCATTTTGTCCCAAACTTGCTTCCATTTATCCTATTATATCTTTCCATTGTCCCAAACTTATTTCCATTGATTCTATTCTATTCTTTGAACTAATTCAAGGCCTTATTTCCAAATCCCTCTCATGGCTCCATTGGAAGATCGCACCAACAAGCCACAAAAAAGCACCTTGCACATCGAAGTTGCACCAGAGTATGCCACAATGTTGTGGCTAGAAGGTTGTCGGCAAAGATACACTAGATCAATTATGACAACAAGGAGCAAAGCATGTCAACTTATGGAGTGTTGGTGGACTCTATCCAATGGATCCTTTGACAAGTGCTCCACCTTTGTTTGAAAATGTAACGAGTTTGATTCAATATGTAGGTGATGATCTTTAAGGCTTACTAGGATATTGTAAACGCATTTGCCATTCCAATGCTAAAGCACATTTTGTGAAGGTTCACTTGTTGAGAATGGAGGGAGAGACAAAGATACTTAGAGATACCGTGCATAACCTCTTGAGAACAACTAACCCAAGAAAAAAAAAACTTGTTGACTCAAAAATTGCAAAAGAGAGGTCACAAGAGACAATCACAAGATTAATAGATGAGAAGAACAAACTATTGAAAAAGGCTTAGTGTATCCAACAAGATCAGCTTGCTACATTGACTAGGAGATTAGAAGGAATAAAAATAACCCCTCTAGGTTACAAGCATAGGATCAAGCCCGTGCAACCAATGGAGAGCTTGGCATATGGTGCTGAAGCAAGGGAGCACAGGGTGAAAGCTACAAGATATGTATATTTGAACTATTATGTAATTATGAAGCATTACTTACAAATGAGTCATTTATTTTTCTAATGTTATCATGATTTCTGCAGAATTTTTATGGAGGAGGTTATTGGAAGAAATTCCTCTGACAAACTTTGTGCCATAAAGAGTCTAGTTAAGAAGAAAGAATTCATTTCTATTCTTAGGGACCCCCGTCGGCATGCATTGCGACATGCAATATTACAAGACATTGTAACTGATTTAGAGAATCTTGTAGATCCATAAGAAGTTGTCCATGCATGTGATGCTGCTCGCATTAGTCGGCAAGGGTACTTAGCTGTGTATAATGTCTTTGTAAATGCACTTCGAGGCCAAGGCATTAAGAATCCTCCATTGCCGAGACCAATATACATTAGAAATGTAAGGAAAGAAACAAATTCTGCTCTTCAAGATTTGTTGGGTGGATTTATACACATCTCAGAAAGCCTGACCTTGGAAGGCACAAACAAGACAAATGTCCAACATAGCAAAAAGAAAGGAGGACCAACTACCAAAGGGGCAAAGCAAGGACCAAGAACCTTTAAGTACACAGAACATAATAATGTTTTTTTGGATGTACGAAGGGTCCAAGCTACAATGGTGGAGTTTTAGAACATGAAAGCATGGGGTAGGTTAAAATTATATTTTTTTAGAGAGCTGCAATTTCTATTGAAATCTTGGAGACAAATTTTGCTTAAGCATACTTTTGGAGACATATTTTTTATATACATACTTTTGGAGACATACTTTTGGTGATATTTTTTATATATGAAAATCTTCTTGGATTCCACTTGTCTTTCATAAATATTTGTCATTTCAAAACTAGCTTTTCATAATTGTCTTAAGTAAATAATTTTCCTTTCATCCATACAAGTCATGATTAGAAATTTTAGGACTTTCAATTGCATATGCCTATCCGAAATCTAATACTATTGAGAATACTTCCATTTCCATGTCCACTTGTTCATGTATACCAAATTTCTTTTGGCATTGAAACTAGTAACTGTCAATGAGAAGCTATTTTGGCTTAGCATATTGTGTGTCTAGATGTCTAGATCTATGGGTAGGAGTAGTTCATCTACACCAAGTTTGTCTTTTGGATCTATTACTAATGCTACTAATGTTTTATAATATTTAAATCAATTATCTCGTCAACTAATTCGGTCTACAACTTAAAATTTTGCATTTTTTGGACCTTGATTAAGGTAAGCATGCTCTAACATAAAAATATGTAACTCCAAATAACTAAGCTAACATGAAAAAACTCACACAACTAAAGTAACATTGATCAAGTATCTATCCTATGCTTTTCTTTTATTTAACATATTTCTTTTATTTAGCCTATGCATATCTTTTATTTAACATACTTAACCTATGCATTTCTTTTATTGAACATATCTAACGTATGCATTTATTTTTTTAACCTATGCATTTTATGCATTTCTTTTATTTCTTTCATTTAATCTTTTATTTAACCTATGCATTTCTTTTATTTCTATTTTATATTTTCCACACTCCTTTTCTTCCTTTTTTACATTGTCCTCACGCTTTTTATTTAACATATTCTCATCTTCCTTTTAAAAAATCAATAGCTTGCGATCTAATGATGAACATGATTCGAAAGCCCACATTTTTTTAAAAAACATCAACAATCATATGCTCGTCAACTAATTCAATCTACAACTCAAAAATTTACATTACTTAGACCTTGATCAAGAAAACATACTCTAACATAAAAATTTGTAACTCAACCAACCTAGCATAACCAACCTAACTAAAAAAATTCACATTTTAATTTTTCTCCATTGCCACTCTCCCATTTCAATGTCCTAATTCAAACCTTTGGCTTTGCAAAGGGGGAATGGCTCCAGTGCCATTCTCCCATTGCAATTTCCTGATTCAAATCTTTTCTTTGCAAAGGGAAAATGGCACCAGTGCCATTCTCCCAATGCAATTTCCTGATTCAAAAATTTTGCTTTACAAAGGGATACTACCACTAGTGCTATTATCCCATCACAATGTATTGATTCAAAATGTAGGCTTTGCAAAGGGACAATGGCACCAGTGCCATTCTCCCAGATTCAAAATTTTGGCTTCACATAGGCCATTCTCCCAGATTCAAAATTTTGGCTTCACATAGTGAGAATGGCACCAGTGAAAATATGAATCAGGGTATTGCATTAGAGAATGGCACTAGTGCCATTCTCCCAATGAAATTTGCCGATTCAAAATTTTGGCTTCACAAAGGTAGAATGGCACCAGTGCCATTCTCCCATTGGAATGTTAAAAATAATGTATGGTTTCAAATGAATACCATGTTTATGAACACACACACTTTTTTAGTGAAATCTTATATTTTAGAGGTCAAAATCCACCATGAAGTACAAAAGTAAAAAGATTACAAGTAGGCTCCTTTGAAAAGCCAAGAGGCTAATTGAAAACTAGAAAAGCGAAAAATGTTTACAAGTCACTAGGGAATGCAGATAACCAAAAAACTCCAAAAACAAAAGGAGGAAAATATGAATTTACACACCTCTAGGTGGCGGCATAGAGACAATATCCTCCAAAGTGATCCCTTGTTGTAGCGAAAAAGCATTGAGTGAAGTAGTAGTGCCATCAATAAAATGCAACTTCTTTTGACCTTTGTGATTCTTCTTGACATAAGCAAGAAGTCAAAACCGTTGAATCACTGGATCAAAAATCTGTTGCAACATAGGATGCATATCCTCAAATTTTTGAGATGCTCCTCCGCCAAAAAATTATGAACAGACACACACACACACACACACACACACACAGTGTATGGTTTCAATTTCTGGCATTACATTGGGAGAATGCCATTCTCCATTCTTCTATTACAAAGTCAAAATTTTTAAAATTTTGAATTTGCACCACTGTCATTCTCTTGTTGCAATTTCCCGATTCAAAGCTTTGGATTTGCAAAGGTAGAATGGCGTTGGTGCCATTCTCCACATGCAATGTCGTGATTCAAAATTTCTTCTTCACAAAGACTATGGCACTAGTGCCATTCTCCCATTGCAATGTCACGATTCAAAATCTTGGCTTTGCAACGAGAAAATGGCACCTGAGCCATTCTCCCAATGCAATGTCTTGATTCACAATTTTGGCTTCACAAAGGGAGAATGGAACCAATGCCATTCTTCCATTGCAATGTCTTGATATAAAATTTCTCGGGGGGGTCACTCATCATATGTAACCCTATCACGTGAGTTCAACAAAAGGATTTTTTTAATGTCTAAAATTTACAGAAATAAATATACATAAGGGACTATTTAAAATAGTTTTGGAAAAAATTTATAGATTTGTATAGAAAAGGGGTACATTTTATTAATGAAATTTTTTACAGATAAGGGACTTTAAATATAGGCCTTGAACGCACGTGATATAGAGGGTTTATACATAGTGACCCCCCCGAGTAAAATTTTGGCTTTGCAAAGAGAGCACGCACCAGTGGTATTCTCCCAAGGCAAAGTCCCGAGTCAAAATTTCATCTTCACAAAGGAAGAATGGCACCAGTCTCCTCTCCCTTTATGAAGCCAAAATTTTTTCTCAAGTCAATGCATGGGGAGATTGGCACTAGTGCCATTCCCCATTGCAATGCTAGATTGGCACTAGTGTGATTCTCCCATCTAAAAGACAAAATTTTGAATCATGAAATTGTAGTGGGAGAATGGCACTAGTGCCATTCTCTAGTTGCAAAGCAAACATTTAGGACATTGTAATAGGAGAATGTCACTAGTGCCACTCTCCCTTTGCAAATTTGGAAATTTTGGAGATTTGTAGTGGGAGAATGGCACCTAGGTCCATTCTCACATTGCATTGTTGTAATTTAAAAGTTTGGCTCTCTCATTTTATGAAGGTAGAATTTTCACACTTGAATGTCATTAGAATAGGCTCATGAATCCCTTTGGCTATATTTTGCTCACTTTTTTATTTTCCATAATTGAAATGACAGGGAATGGCTACTAGATGTGGGGATAAGGTTAAGATGGTGGTGGGGAATGAAATGGTTACTATAGGTTCAGTTTGTGTGCTAATCGATGCAAGTGGGTGATGTAGTGGTGTGAAGATTGAGGTAAGTAATGTATCAGTGGAACAAGGTCATGACTATGGTGTAAATAATTCATGCTTTAGAAAAAGTTTTATCAAATTACTAAATTTTTTAGGGAAATAATTCATGCTTTTATGAAAATTTTGTGTAGACTCATTGATGGATCTAGAGATTGGCACCAATGCCATTCTTCCCCACTACAAGGACATCTTTGTTGGTCTTATGAAAATCTTTTGTTGTAGTTTGTTCATAATTAATTATTCATAATCGTAATGACAAGGGATGGCTATTAGAAGCGGGGACAAGGTCGTGATGATGGTGCGAAATGAAGTGGTTGGAATTGGTACAGTGTGTGCAATAGATCCAAAGACCTACTGTAGTGGTGTGAAGATTAGGGCAGAAAATGTATTAGTGATAGTGGAGAAGTCTATCAATAGTGACATGCTCTTGCCATTTTCCACTATGGATGCAGTACTTATTGGTGAGGCACTTTGGAGCATTGTCAAGTGGCCTAAGGACTCTCTAAAACATGTTGGTGATTCTATAAATGATCCGGTAACTAAAGAAGACGCACTAAGTGAGCGTGAGAAACCTTATGTTGAGGTAATGCCAGTTTCTTCATTGGAAACTGACAATTCCATTCTTGAATCTTGGAAAGAGAAAAAGGTTGTCTTGTGGGATGAGAGCAAAACAAATACCATGGGGAAGGTGTGATCTTATATGTTTTCCTATGTGACTCTATAAACTTTGACCTAGTGGGTAATGATTGCATTGGCGTGGTTATTGAAAAGAAAGAACAAATTACAAGGAGTGACTTACTAGGGTCTTCTATGCAAGATGTTGGCTCTCTTAGCCTAGTTAAGTGGCCCATCAATAAGATTACCTTACTTGAAGGAAGCCCATTCCAGCAATATGTGCCCATGGACCACATTGTTGGCAGAGATGAGTTAGTCAATGATCAAATGTTGAAAAGGGATGATGCAACATCAAAGAAAAGAAGGTACACTTTCATTAACATGGTGCTTTCACAAAGAGAGCCTCCAACACCATTGTACAAAATGTCAATAGATTCAGTGCACCAGGCTTCTTCCATCGATTGTTGTGGGAGTAGGTGTTGCCAACATGCTGGGTGAGATCTCTTAATGACTCGAAGGAAGAACTTTTGGGGCAGCTCCTTGAAGTCTCATACAAAATTTAAATACGATGTGTCATCAACAGTTTGGCATCATGACTACAGTGAGAGGATATGTTACAACTTTAGGGTAAACGGTCAGGATGTGTGTTGCAAATCATGGTATGAGATGCATGGAATTTCAAGGACATCATTTTATCGATACAGGGAGCAATTTGAGAGTGGTGCGTAACGATTTGTGCATGGGAATTTAGGGATTGTGAGGAGCAAGGATCACACAGGTTTAAGAATTGCTCTCATTCAACACTTTGTGGATAATAGCACAAAGCATATGCCTCACAAGAGTAGAACCATGCAAGATGGTTCTAGAGAGACACAACAAGTTACACCTGAAGTGTATAACAAGATAGACATCATGCACAGGGTCAACACTTCACTTAATCAACCTGGTTATCAGAGCCTATCCACATCCACATTTGGTAGGATTTGGAAATCAAACTTCAAAAATATAGCCCTTTCTAAGACGAGTGAATTCCCTAAATGTAGCTTGTGCAGTCGGGTAAAGGCTCAATTGGCAGCCACAAAAAGTCAAGATGATCGCAATTCTCTAATGGAGGAGAGAAAGATGCATATGATATAGCAACAAAGTTATAGGAACTTATAATATGCATGGTGTAGGTACTCTGAAATGGATCTAAAAAAGTATGTATGCATAATCCATGATAAGATGGACCCAAAAAAGATAGTAATTCCAAGACTTCGGGTGAGCTCCAAGGACACTGATTTTGCATGGTAATTATAGGTTTCATTCATTAGAATGATTACCCATGGGCATGGACATGGTCATTATGTGTACTTTACTCTCAATGGTTTGTGGCCATCTGATCCCAACCGGATGATTGGATCGCTCTCAATTTTTTTGCAAAATCTTGAGAGGACGGATATGCATGAGCTTGGAGACCTTGCTATCAATGGGATTCCAAGAAGCAGTGCTCACCTTTTGAATGCTCTATGCTCAAGTTCACTGCTTTTGAATCCCATTACAGTTCTGAAGGTGGACATCTTAATTCCACAAGTGGAGCTAGCTTGTCTCAAAATGTAGATGTCATGATCACAAATGCAAATCTAGGAATGGTATCGGAGGCTAACGCAAATTCTATCACGGATGCCATGACAACTTCCATTGTAAGGGCTGCAAACATATGTATGAATATAAGAGAAAACCCAGCCTCTTCAGAGGGAAGTGTTGCTATTGAGCCACCATTCCAAAAGCTGCCAGAGAACTTGCTACTCCAACTAGATAATTATCTGAGAACAAGAATAGATACTTGTTTACATACCTTTCTCTTCTTCTTCTCTTCTTGTAGCAAGGGGCATTTTCAAGACAGTTCAATTGGGCTCCTTGATGGTAGGGCACACACATGAGGACATTGATGCAATGTGTAGGAGGTTCTTTGAGAGCTTGTGAGTGGGACAAACATTCACTTTCCTGCATCTGATGGATACATTCAAAAAATGTACATCATCTTCACCAGTACCTTTTCTTCTTACATGGGTTCCTAACTTCAACGATTATGTGGATGGCTACCTATGTGATGGGCAAGAAATTCTAGTTGGTCATGCAAAGCCATTGCAATTTCAATTTTACATGCAAGGTGATAGACCTATGATGCAGTACAAAGTGCATCCAAAATCATCGAATGGGATGCCCATTGAAGAGGGAATTAAGCTATGGAAGAAAGATATTGAGGGTCAACCATTGTTTCCTACAAGTTGTCCAGATATACTGCCAATGGTTACATTTGTGAGAGATCACTTGCAAGTAATATCAGGGATAAAAGATTACATTAAATTTTGGGAGAGATGTGCAAGTGGAAATAATGCATCGTATGAGTCCTACATTAGGTTAGTGATAGACTATTGGAAAACCATGATTGGTGAGCTCGAACAAGAAAACATCTAAGAGATAGGAGTGTATATAGATTTTTGGCCAAGAACACAATCGCCTAATGAAGAGGACGATATAAATGCTTGCATTAATGAGTTCCAAGGCTATGAGGAATGGAATGATCACTATTGCAGGCCTCCAAAAGGTAATCCAAGGGAAGAGTTTAGACCAATGGTGGATGTTAAGCAAGGTGACTTCATCTTGGTGAGGACATCAGACCCTATATACCCCTTATGGCTTGGAGTTGCCGTATCAAGTGCCGAGATGGATTCTTCATCTCCTAATTTCAAGAAATTATTAATTAAGTATTGGGCAAAATCAATTAAGAAAAAGGGGCTCAATGATGGAGATGCCTATGTTGATTGCTGGAACAGGTATTTGTGGGTAGAGAATAGGTTGGATCCACAGGTATGGGAGTGTATTGATGCCTTGTCTAGTCATGGACATCAAAAGCCATATATAGACCCAAGAAGATTAAAATTCCACAGAGTGTATATATCAAAGCACAGGAGAGCTTGCTTGATATCAAAGCATAGAAAATGGTGTCGATTTTCTCCCTCTTAATCTCCCAAACTTCCATTGTAATGTGTGTTCTCATGTGATGTTTTTCAATTGTTGTTATCTTGTCAATGGATATTTACATATTATTAATATGAAAATTTTCAAAAGCTATCCTTCACCAACAACTACCTTGTTTCTAGTGGTTCACTATGCATGGTGTTTGTTAACACCACCAACTGGTGTTTATTAACACCTCAAGTAAAATATACATCATGTCTCCAAACGATGTTTATTAACATCACCAAATACATGATTTTATAACTCTGCCACAAATGCTTTTTTCCGATTGTTTTACACAATGAAATGTTTCACAACCAATAAAGTTTTTCATAGTCATTGGAATTTCCAAATATTAGCATATTTAATATTGGCAAAATTCCCAAAATCAATGAAAATTTTCCCAAATTGAATGAAGCCTTTTCCAAATTTAATGAAATCCACCCAATTTCAAAATTCCCAAAATGCAACTTTTGTGCCACTTTATCTAATACAGTGTTCATCCTAGTAGCCTTGTACAACTCTGTTTATTGCAACTCTCACATATTGGCCTTAGACTCGGACATCACGTGTACATTTGATGTAGAGCCCTAAAAATTGAATCCATTATGTCCACCATACCCTCGTCATCATCTGGCACATCCGAGAGACTATCCTCCTGCTCAAAGTGTAAAGGTATGTGCCCACCATCACCACCCTCCTCATCATATCACAAGTTCATATAAATATAAGATCGTATCTCAAGGTTTCATATCATGTATGCATGCAATATTAATCACAAATACCATTGACTTACCGATGATCCATCACCACATGCACGACCAATAGTGGGTACTGGTGTGGGCTCCTCCCCATACATCTGCAAGTGGCACATGATAATATGGCATTGATGTCGTACTTCTCCATTGCAATGAGTGCAATGACAATACAACCTCTTTGTAAGCCACTCTATGCTCCTGAACATTGGTGCATCATCTGAGGAGCTTCCACTCATCTCTTCCATCTGCACAGCTCCAAAATCACAACACAAAATGCAAGAAAATCCATTAAGATCAAAAAATAGCCACCCATGAGCTCCTTCCTTCTATCCTTAGATTAAGTATCCTGAACCATGTTAAACCCTATTCTGTTCCTATATAGCGATGCTTTTAGGATATAGAGTGTCAGTATATAGCAATTGACCAACGTCGCTATATAGCGATGCTAGGGGCTAAAACCTGAAACCTCGCGCGACGCCGTCTTTCACAACTCTATTGCGGGAAAACAAATCTCTCCTCCAACCTTATATTCAGAGACCTCAATTTCCTCCAACCTCTTCCCCACACTCCTCACCCCTACCCAGCCCCTCTCCCAACACTTGTGCTCCCTCTCCACCCTTCTCCCTCTCTACTTGTGTGAAAGGATTTTTTTCAAGAAGATGTGTTTCTTTAAGCAATGTAGGCTCATTTTCTATGAGATTTTATTTTGTGAGTGTTGAAGCATGTATCTCCTTGCATTGCTAAGCCCATGTGCTAATTTTCATGCTTGATTTTCAAAGTTGAAGGACAAAATACGAGATTTTGTGAAAGAAAGAGGACTCACCTCTTCTTTTTTTGGTATTTCTCTTCCTCCTCTTTCCTTTCCTTTCATGCTTTCTTTGTGTTTGTAGACTTATGCTTATCACCTCAATCTAATCCCTTTGGAAAGTTGCTTCTCGAAACTCCTCCTTTCACTAATTAGTTGATTGAAAAATGGTATGTTTAGTCTCTTTTATAGAGCCAGTACACGAAACACCTCCTCTTTGGAGCAGGATGTTTCCAGGCAAGAAAGTGCTTCCTCTCTTTTCCTATTTTTATTTTTGTGATTTGCATTTGCCTACAGTAGTGATGGGTGTAGGAACCCTCTCTCACCCTCTCTTCTCTTATTTCCTCTTCTTCCCCTCTTTTTGTGTTTTCCTCCCTCTTTCCCTCCGGACCCTCTCTTATTTTCTCTTCTTCCTCCCCTCTCTTTTCCTCTCCTTTGTGTATGCTTATGCATGAGCTCATAAGCATATGCTCATATGCTTATGCTTATGCTTCCACATGAGCTCATAAGCATATGCTCATATGCTTATGCTTATGCATGAGCTTATGCTTATATGCTTATGGTTATGCATAAGCCTATGCTTTCTCTGTTTTTTTATTTTTCCCCTCTCTTTTCTTCTTTTCCCCTCTCTTTTTTCCTTCTCTTTTCCCCTCTTCCTTCCTCTTCTTTTTCCCTCTCTTTTCCCCTCTCTTTCATCCTCGTTTCTCTCCTTTCATAAGCATATGCTAAAGTAGATGCTTATGCTTATGCATGAGCATATGCTCATATGCTTATGCTTATGCATGAATATATGCTCATATGCTCATGCATACGCATATGATTTCTCTCTTTTTCTTTTTTTCCCCTCTCTTTTTTCCTATCTTTTCTTCTTGTCCCCTCTCTTTTTTCCTTCTCTTTTTCTCTCTTTCAATCTCTTTCTCCTCTTCTTTTTCCCACTCTTTTCCCCTCTCTTTCATCCTGTTTTCTCTCTTTTCATAAGCATATGCATTTTTGTATTCTTGTGCTCATATGCTTATGCTTATGCATGAGCATATGCTCATATGCTCATGCATAAGCATAAGCATATGGTTTCTCTCTTTTTCTCTTTTTCCCCTCGCTTTTTTTCTCTCTTTTCATCTCTTACCCTCTCTTTTTTCTTCTCTTTCCCCCTCTTCCTTCCTCTTCTTTTTCCCTCTCTTTCATCCTCGTGTCTCTCTTTTGATAAGCATATGCATTTGTGTATGCTTATGCTTATATGCTTATGGTTCTGCATGAGCATATGCTCATGCATAAGCATAAGCATATCCTTTCTCTCTTTTTCAGCTCTTTTCTTCTTTTCCCCTCTCTTTTTTCTTCTCTCTTCCTCTCTTTCAATCTCTTCCTTCTCTTCTTTTTCCCTCTCTTTTCCCCTCTCTTTCATCCTTGTTTCTCTCTTTTCATAAACATATGATGCTTATGCATGAGCATATGCTCATATGATGAAGCATAAGCATAAGCATATGCTTTCTCTCTTTTTCTCTTTTTCCCCTCTCTTTTTTCCTATCTTTTCGTCTTTTCCCATCTCTTATTTCTTTCTCTTTTCCTCTCTTTCAATCTCTTCCTTCTCTTCTTTTTCCCTCTCTTTTCCCCTCTCTCTCATCCTCTTTTCTCTTTTTTCATAAGCATATGCATTTGCGTATGCTTATGCTCATATGCTTATGTTTATGCATGAGCATATGCTCATATGCTTATGCTTATGCAAGAGAATATGCTCATATGTTCTTGCATAAGCATAAGCATATGGTTTCTCTCTTTTTCTCTAAATTTTCCCCTCTCTTTGCTTATTTTACCCTCTCTTTTTTCCTTCTCTTTTCCCCTCTTTCTTCCTCTTCTTTTTCCCTCTCTTTTCCACTCTCTTTCATCCTCGTGTCTCTCTTTTCATAAGCATATGCATTTGCGTATGCTTATGCATATGCTTATATGCATAAGCTTATGCATGAGCATATGCTCATGCATAAGCATAAGGATATGTTTTCTCTCCTTTTCCACTCTTTTCTTCTTTTCCCCTCTCTTTTTTCTTCTCTCATCCTCTCTTTCAATCTCTTCCTTCTCCTCTTTTTCCCTTGCTTTTCCCATGTTTCATCCTCTTTTCTCTCTTTTCATAAGCATATACATTTGCGTATGCTTATGCATGAGCATATGCTCATATGCTCAAGCATAAGCATAGTTATATGCTTTCTCTCCTTTTCTCTTTTTCCCTCTCTTTTCCCCTCCTTTCCCCTCTACTTTCCTCTCTTTTCCCCTCTCTTTTCATCTCCTTTTTCATATGTTTTCCCCTCTCTTTTTTTCTCTTTTTTCTCCTCTTTTCTCCTCTCTTTCCTCTCTTTTCCCCTCTCTTTTCCTCTCTTTTCCTCTCTTTCTTTCTCTCTTTTCCTCTCTTTCTTTCTCTCTTTCCATCCATATGAAGCTTCAACAACCAGACATTGAGCAAGCATATATAGACTTCTCTCACACCAATTCAAAGAATGTAGGAGTCTATAAATGCTTGCTCAATGTGAGGCTATCTTTTTCTCAAGAACCTTTTCCTATTGTTTCTTTTGCTCCGTAGCCGTATTTGGTTCTTTTTATAAAAAAACAAATTCTAAATGGAAAAACCACACCTCAAGGGGTGCAATACTAAGAAACCCTATGTATCACGTGCATTCAAGGGGTATTTAAAAAACTCCTCGACTAAGATTTTCCCCCCAATAAAAACATCCCTCTTTACTTATGAGCTAAGTGATTTTTTTCTAAAGTTAAATTAAAGAACCCCTCCTGTTATTGTAATCCTATTAAATTTTTTCAAATTTTCAATTAAAATACCCCTCCTTTTGAATGCATGTGGTACACTAAAATTTTATGAGGTAAAATCCCCAAGAACCATGTCCTCACCCATGGCTGTCCTCCAAAAACCCCAACCTAGTTCCCCACATTGGAGTGATTTGAAAAATCTCTTCTTTGCTAATACATGTAGCAGAGAAGAATGTGCACGATACAGATTGTGGGTGAAGTCCAACGTCCAAGTGCATGCACTTGGGTGGGATCCTCACCAAAGGCGTGTGGAGCAGGGTTTGATTGAGGAACGCACGTCACAACCTATGGGATCTCTGTAGGTTTTGGAGAGACCGCCACAACCACTAGAGCACCAAAGATTAATGTATAAAGGACATAATGGGTTGTGTAGAGGCCTTCACGGAGAGCCAGTACATAATCCCTGAAGAGTATGACCTCACATTAGAAGAAGAGAAAGATGAGGTTTTGAGTGACCCACCTACTGGCTCATAGGAGGAAAGTACCTCGAACAATAATGCAGAGCAATAGAGCTCCTCCACTATTTTGGAATTTTTGGAGAAAAATTTTGCGCTCTCTTTTTGTATATGAGAACTCTTGTTTAACAATAGTATTTTTTGTGATATTTTATATGTATGAAAACCTTATTGGATTCCACTTGTCTTTCATAAATATTTGTCCTTTAAAAATTGGCTTTTCATAATTGTCTTAAGTAAATCATTGTCCTTTCATAATTGTCCTTTCTGCGTTGATGTCCTTTCATAATTTTTTTAGTAATTAATTGTATTTTCATAGTTTTATTAAATTGAATCTGAGTTTGAATTTCATAATTGTCTTAATTAATTAATTATTTTTTTGCTTCTTACCTGCTCTTGTGTTTGTTTTTGTTTTTGTGTTTGTGTACGCGTTTGTCAAATCTCGCCAAATTAGACATGGGAACACGGTGCACGTCCAATGAGTACAGAAACCCTCAAGGGAGCAGACATCATGATCTATACTCTCCAAAGGAATTTGATTCCACTCAACCAATTCCTCAGGGGCCTACCCATGCGACTACCCCTATCTTGGCTCTCTCGGTCCTAGCACTACGACTATCCCTCGAGGACCTCCTTTGGTAGCAGCCCATGGATTCGCTGAGAGTCCTGACGAGTTTGTCACACAGATGACCGATGCGGAGGCAATGAGATTCTTCTCTCTACTATCCCAGAGGACCTCAGTTATTCCATCTCCTACACTGACAGCTGGACCTCCTCGACATCCGTTCCTTCTAGCCCCTTCAACCGAGGGCACTCACATCCCTATAGGTCTTCACCTGGTCATGAGACCCAGTACCAGTCAGGTCCCTTGCCCTCTCTCACTCCCTCTTCTTCTCCTCACTCCGTAAGCACTCACTAGCTCTACTACTTCCACTCCCATGACTCCTCCTTTCCTGCCCGAGGACCTATACTATGAAGTCACTAGGGGTGGAGAGATAATAGAAAATAAAAAGGGCTCAGAAGTGCTGGCCACCATGAGACAGTTAATGAGCCACCACTTCAAGAGCGGAATACCTATTGACCGACGGTACTAGGATGATGAAAAGAAGAAGGAAGTCATCAAGGGATTGAAAAGACAATACCCTAACCCCCTAAATTGGGAATTCAATGAGGATTACATACCAGAGTGCATGTGTGCTATCTTGAAGCATCATAGGTCAACCTTGCAAACTTACATCACAAAGGGGAAGGATAAACCCAACTGGGTAGACAAAGCTTACTAGAAGTTTTTGAAGAAGGAATATAGGGACCAATCGCAAAAGTTTGATAGTTAGAGGAGGGCTACGAGGAGATGGCTAGACACCGTACGTGCTTCGCACTTTGGTGTAGGCGGATGGTTGGCGTTCGAGGCATGGGTGGTAAGTCTAGTACTTCTCATTCAATTTATTGTTCTATTTGTTTAATTACATATCAGATGCACTCTATCTAGCTATCGTAAATTGGGCCCATAGCAAGCTGCAATGGGTCTCCTTCCCAAAAACAAAGAGATAAGATGTGCATTCCAAATAGAAGCGAAGCCGTGGTTTATTGAGATGGAGGCATTAGGAGCGATAGTTGATTGGGATGAGGTGGTTACTCACATGATATAAGTCTACTACTACTTGTAACTCGGGGGGTGCAATACTTAGAAACCTTGTGTATCATGTGTGTTCAAGGGCTATTTAAAAATCCCCTCAACTAAAATTTCCCCCCCAATAAAAACACTCGTCTTTACTTATGAACTAAGTGATTTTTTTCTAAAATTGAATAAAAAAACCCCTCCTGTTATTGTAAACCTATTAAAATTTCTAAAAAAGTTAACTTAAAATACCCCTCCTGAATGCATGTGGTATACTAAGATTTTATGAGGTGAACCCTCTGAGACTTGTAATCTCACTTTTTAAATTAATTTATTCTTTAAATTCCAATCTAATTTGCAATCAATCTGGTTTCACTCTTAGGGTGCAAAGCTTGAACGTCCCATCAACAGAGGGTAGCAATGATGATGAGGCAACTCTTGAGGGATTTGGCTTACACAGCTTCGACGAGGGCCAAGGATCAGGCATAGCTCACGAGGGCCAGGGATGGCCAGCGCAACCAGGACGATGACGATGACAATGACAATTCGGATAAGCAATAGTAGTAGTAGTAGTTTGTATATACTTCGGCATGTATATGATTTTGTATGTCGACTTGTTTGAGCGATTTTGTATCACCCTTTTTGGAAGGGAAATTTCATAACAAACAAGGTTGTATATACCTCGGCATGCTTCTGTCTCTCAGCTCGTTTGAACGATTTTGTATCACCCCTTTCACAAGGGAAATTTTGTAACAAACAAGGTTTGAGAGTTTTATTTCACTTGTGTGCTTGTAAACATTCTTTTGTAATGCAAAAAAATATATATTAGTGGGGCAAATTAGGGCTTGCTAGGGTCCTGTTTAGCCCCACTAATTTCTTTTAAAAGTTCTATTAAGGGTCGCTATATAGCGGCACTTTACTAATGTCGCTATATAGCAACATTTACTAGAGTCGCTATACAATGACATTTCTTTTTCGACATTAATAATGATGTAAATAGTGAACTTTGTGCCCGTAAAAAAAACTTCTTAGTGTAAGAAAGGTCGGTACTTCCGTCAGAAAACGGCCTGTTCCTTGTAGTGAATAACATCACAGAAGATGATTCTAACAAATGGATGTATTGGAGCAATGGAGTAATGTGCTGTAATCAAGTTCTTGCACCCAATAGAGATCCAATATTAAACATTCCATTACAAAGAGTGCATTTTTGTGTGTTGCATGTGGTTATGTGACTCATTGATAAATTGCTTTACTTGCACATTGGAAAAAGTTATGTGATTGCCCTACTAATTTGGAGCTTAATCCTCATGTAAAAACCTTGAGAATACATGTATGTTTAGAAAGCATTGGACAATATGGTAAAGATCTTGAGGAAGCCTTCCATAGAAGATGATGATGTGCAACATTATAAAGTCATCGTGAAAGAGTTCATTGAAGCCATGGTATATGGATGGGGTGAATTCCACATTACTCACTATATGGTGTGTTTGGTCTTTGCCTTTTTCCATATTTTAATTGCAATTAATGTTTCCTATTTATGCAACACATTCTTTATGCTCATGGTCCATGGTTTCTTCACGAATATGGTTTGTTGAATGTTTGGAGTGCCCAAGGAATAAAAAATTCTCATTATTTCAAGAGTACGCATCATGGAGGTGGGATTAATGGAAGTAATTCTGTTCAAGAGATGTTGGAGTGATTCTATTATGGTATAATTGGGTCCTCCTATCCAAGGAATAAAGCTTTGTGAACAGAGTTATTCCAAGCAGTTCGTCAAACTCAAATGAGTAAAATAAGGCATCCATGGATATCTTCACAAGCTTCCCAAAAACATAGAGGTTGGATAGCAACCAAAAGTCATGTTGGAAAGCATTGGACCGCTAAACCAAATGTACATTGATGTAAATCAAAAGCACAATTCAATATTTCTTGTCGAAATTTGATTAATTGGCTCATTTTTCTTTATAAAGAATCTTTAAATTTTTTACTTGTGGACCCAACACTTAATTTTTACATTCTAGCACATTCACACAATAATTGTTACAAGTGCAAGGGAGCTTTGAGATGGTGGCCAACAAGAAAGATGCGAAGGGGGGGGTGAAAAGAAGGCAAGCAGGGGGGGGAGGGGGCAATGAGAAGGCGAGGGGGGGAGAGGGGTAATTAGCTCCCAACATGCTATTTCTTGGTAGTTAGTCTGTGCAGGTACTTCATACGTTCTTGGGTGTCCATAAAACAAAGTTGGAAATGCAAGTTCTTCACATTATTTATCTTTGAATATGCTAAGTGGTGAAAAACCTTTAGAGGGAGCTATAGTAATAGTCTTGTCCTTATAATCTACTACTTATTGAGCAATGAATATACCATGGACTAAAGTCTCTGTATGAACCTCATCATTATCATCACGACTAGTTTCATTAACGTCATTCTCTACTGCATGGTTGGTAGCCTATTGGAGATTTAAGATGTGATCAAACCATAATGGATTTAGCTTTACATTTTCCTCTTTGTATATTAGCGGTGTTTGTAGTAGCTTTGAATGGTGTTTGTAGTCAAAGCACGAATTGTTAGCGTACGCCTTTTGGCCCTATCGGAGGGGCACCCACCTAGGGCCTAGCTACATGCAATAGGGATATACCACTAGGCTGCTGCGGCATCGGTTTTCCTTCTTTACCTTAGTAATGACCCTGATTGTCACGACGTGATGAACCACGTGGGTTGAACCAGCTCTTACCCTTTAGCTAATCCCTGTATCAATGAATGAGAAAGATCTGTAATGGAAGTCTCATTTTCTATGATGCCAATGAGAGCTTCTTATATAGGTGATTGCTTTTTCCAGGTGCTGGGATTCCATTCGTCTACTGCTTTCAACAAACAGAATAATAGCAGAAGCAAAAATTTATTTGTTAAAATCTATCTCGCTCTCTCTCTCGCTCGGACGCCACAGGACATACCTGCTCACATTTTGCTTTTGATTGTGCGACAGTTGCTGCACGCATGCGCGGAGTTGAGATCGGTGGCCAACGCATGGTTACAGGTGAAAATACTACGCTGGATTCCATGGCCGAAAACGAAGTGTTGGGCTGACTTGTGGGACGAATCAGAGTGTTTAAGTGCTGACTGATCAGACGTACCACTTCTTTGTAGCTCAGTTTCGAGCGAGAAGTTTTCACCTGAACCGTGCGCTTGCCTCCGTTCCCAGAACTCAGGCAAAAACTCTTTAGTTCCGTGAATGGCATCTGATTCTAGAACTGCTACCCGCAAGGGCCGATTGCTGCGAAAGAAAACCCGGGATTGAAAGCATTACAGTTCTGGAGAGCACGAGGGCAGACTAGTGGCCCGTGCCCAGCACCTATGTGGGCCGGCCCGGGTTTCCACGTCCTGCGAGGATGATCCAGTAGGATATAAAGAATTGCATCTAAGACTTACGATTTGTTCGACAGTTAATGATTCGCAGAGTGCATAAGGAAAAGGACGTGAAAGGGAAGCAGCTCCTTCGCAGGCAAGGTTCTGCAAAGCTCCAGAGATCGCACTAGATTGGCAGCGCCAAGGCGAAGGAGCTGAAAAATACAGGAAAGGGAGATGTGGAGACTGTATGAAACTGAGCATTGGATTAGTAGGCTTATTGTAGGGGAAGAAGGTAGGCCTCAGAAGGAGTAGATCACTTCTCGTCTGAAAGACCTGCGTCAAGCTCGATAGCGCATGGCACGACATTTGAGCCATTGACGAAGGAGCTGAAAAATACAGGAGAGGGAGATGTGGAGACTGTATGAAACGAAGCATTGGATTGGAAAGCTTGTTATAGGGAAAGGTAGGCCTGAAGACGCGTAGATCACTTCTCCTCCGAAGGAGCTGAGTCAAGCTTGATAGGACATTTGACCCATTTGTGGAGCTTCCCATAAAGTGTAGACATCGAGCTCTTTTTTACAGCCTTAGCTCTCCATGTGGGTCTCCCTCCTTGAAAAAGGGGGGAGGATTTGCACTCGTGCTAGAGCCCTCCACCCATGTACATAAACGTTTGGCAGTGCTTTAAGTAGCATTCCCTTTTCACCAACATGACATAAGTCTCTTTTCACCAACACGAGAGGAGTCTCTTTCATAGACATGAGAGGACTAGTGCCCGAATAAGGCCATGATGTATTACTCTATCATACTAAGAGGCATATCCCACAAGTAGTAATGATTGCCATCTTTTGCTACAAGTAACAACATCTAGGGGCTTTTTTTCAATATATCATATTACACATTAGCATTGTGAGACTAATTCTTTTATTTATTATTTATTGGTAAAATAGGCCAACTGTCCCCAAAAAAAGACCAAGATACAAAAATTGGCCAACAAACTAGGCAATCAGCTACAGCTTACAGTGCAAAGTAGTAGAAACAAACTACAAGGAGTGAAGCATCTCTAAAAGACTAGACCCCAACAGAGAATCTTTCTTCATCAACAACGTGCCACTGTCAAATAGGATCCGCTTGAGCTCCCCGAGAATCAAGGCTGATCTAATTGTAACTGGCACACTTGACACTTGAATACAAACATGTTATGAGTATATCACACAGCCATACATACACACTAACCCTAATATGAATCCAATAGTAAGCAAGCGTAGATGGAAGCTTAGTTGTCTGCCCCAACACATCTAGTTTCCAATTCAAGTGAAGAGTGAAGTTCTGCTTCAGGCCAGCATTCCTGACCACCATTTCTACTTGCCTCCACACCTCCTTAATGACAGAATAGTCTTAAAATAGGTGCTTAACCTGCTCTAGTGCCAACCCACATACTCCAGAGACCAAGCTGATATCCATTTGGACAACCTACTATGCACCGAAAGCCATTTGTGTATGATTTTCCATAGTATAAAAGAAAGCTTTCCTGAGAGGTAGGTCTTGTGGAGATCCCTGAACCGTTTCTTCTACCAACCCTCCCCCAACCGTTTCTTCCACCAACCCTCCCCCTTACACACATCCCATTTTGAATTCAGATCCTTTTTAGACAATCTCCTATTGAACAGCTATCTATAGGTCACCTTAGCAGTTAACTTGTAAAGGCTCGTCTTTCCCAAAGCCTAGCACTTCACCCTCCAAACAGCAGAGGGAATTGAGTAGATGGCCATTATTGTGACATTGCATCCAAAAATTTTGATAGGAAGTTTGCATCCAAGTCAAATAGCTTGAATTCCTTTTTGTGTAGGGATCTTGCTAATTCAGCCAAAGCCTTCCCATTCACAAAAGCTACACATCCCCATCAGATATGCTCAAATAGATTGGAATCACCTCTTATCCCCATTTTCCCTCTCAAGTCAAGTAAGCCCGTGCACTTACCAATCTCAAAATAATATGTGACCCCGAAACTTTCAAGGGGCTCAAAATAATATGTGACCCCGAAACTTTCAAGGGGAAGACCAATGAGTCATGAAAAACGATAACGAGTTATGAGTTATCATTTGAAACAAGCTAGTATGATTTTTCACTAGCCTTAAATATTGATCAAGTTTAGTATCTTTTGGAGACATTAATGAGAACTATTTTTCTAACATTTTATAAAATAAGCATCTTTTCAAACTTCTTTTCAAAAATGTACATATTGCTAATTGAAAGATGAAAAAGTGTATACTTTTCATGTCAAATGACAAATTGAAAAAAACATGATCAGTGATATTATCTAATATTCTTTGAAACTACTAATAATTCATGCATGTCTAAGTATAATACATTATTTACTTAGAATTAAAAAAATGTGGTTTTTCTTCCCAGAAACTGCATCCCAATCAATGAAGTTCATTACAATGATTGAATTAGAGAATATATTTGGTGTTAAGATAAGTAAATATTTGTCATCCATGCCAAAAAAGAGGCTTGTTGAAAGAAAATATCTCGATAGATGTAGAAAGAAAATCAAATATTTGAGCAGTCAAATTTTAAATGATTGTGAGTAGTACAATTTAATGGTTAAAGATGAATCATGAAGATGAAAACAGTTGTCCTTTTTAAAAATGATGTAAATCTGGATTTTGGAATCCACTTTGTTGATAAAGTTGAACGTATAGAAATTTCCATCAATGAAACAAACTTTTCATCCAAAAAAGTGAAAATTTATAACATGAATGAATGCAAATTTCATTCCATTAGAAGGAAAAACATTTCATCACGTAAAACTTTCATCAACAAGAAAGTTCCATCATCGGAAAATTTTTCCTGTCCTCGATGAAATTTAGGATTTTAGAATCTTGTTCGATTTTGGAATCCCAAATTTCATCGACGGGAAAAAACTTCTGCCGATGGAATTTTTTTCCCATCGATAAGTCCATCGACAAAAATCTTATTATGTTCATGCTTGTAAACATCAAGAAAGTATTGAGATAATGAAGGTATTTGAATTTATATAAAGGCACATTTATTTTGTACATCATTATTAAGTACCCCTCTCCCCCCCTCACCTTCTCATTGCCCCCTCCCCCCCCTGCTTGCCTTCTTTTCACCCCCCCCTTCGCATCTTTCTTGTTGGCCACCATCTCAAAGCTCCCTTGCACTTGTAACAATTAATGTGTAAATGTGCTAGAATGTAAAAATTAAGTGTTGGGTCCACAAGTAAAAAATTTAAAGATTCTTTATAAAGAAAAATGAGCCAATTAATCAAATTTCGACAATAAATATTGAATTGTGCTTTTGATTTACATCAATGTACATTTGGTTTAGCGGTCCAATGCTTTCCAACATGACTTTTGGTTGCTATCCAACCTCTATGTTTTTGGGAAGCTTGTGAAGATATCCATGAATGCCTTATTTTACTCATTTGAGTTTGACGAACTGCTTGGAATAACTCTGTTCACAAAGCTTTATTCCTTGGATAGGAGGACCCAATTATACCGTAATAGAATCACTCCAACGTTTTTGAATAGAATTACTTCCATTAATCCCACCTCCATGACGCGTACTCCTGAAATAATGAGAATTTTTTATTCCTTGGGCACTACAAACATTCAACAAACCATATCCGTGAAGAAACCATGGACCATGAGCATAAAGAATGTGTTGCATAAATAGGAAACATTAATTGCAATTAAAATACGGAAAAAGGCAAAGACCAAACACACCATATAGTGAGTAATGTGCATCCACCAATAGAAGCAGCTTTGGTTGTCCAAACATCTGAATGGATCACTTCCAAAGGTCTTCTGCTCACCTTAGCATTTTTGGGAAATGCATGTCTGGCCTGCTTACCCATTTGGCATGCTTCACATACCTTTTGCATTCCCTCAACTCTGAATTTAGGCAAACCTGCAACAATGTTTTTCGTTTGCATAGATTTCAGCCTTTGTATATTCACGTGCCCAATGCGCTTGTGCCATATCTCAATATCTGCAATGACACCTCTCCCATGCGCAAACATAGCAGCTTTCACCTCAGGCATATCAACATCCAAGGTGAACATTCTGCCATTTTTGTTGCCTTTCGCAACCAAGCGGCACTTATTTTTCAAGTCCTCAACGAAGCATCCATCAGGGTTAAATCTAACCTGCAGACCTTGCTCAACCATCTGGCCAACTGAAACCAGGTTCTTAGTGATTTTTGGAACATGAAGTACATCTGCCAAGTACTTTGTTTTGCCATCCTGCATAGCCAATGGCACTTTACCAACCTGCGTAATTGGGTGCGCAGTATCATCACCTGTTTCAACATAACCTGGCTTATCCAAATTTCTGACATCATGAAACCACTCACCATGACTGGTCATGTGGTTAGAGGCACCTGAATCAACATACCAAACATCATTGCAAGCTGCAGCATCTCCTGAC
Organism: Dipteris shenzhenensis; assembly: GCF_047967505.1. NCBI lineage: Eukaryota > Viridiplantae > Streptophyta > Polypodiopsida > Gleicheniales > Dipteridaceae > Dipteris > Dipteris shenzhenensis. The sequence goes on from NC_141601.1 coordinate 20,176,402, forward strand.
ATGGAGTTAACCATATGCTGCATCACAAAAAGGTGCTCATTTCTGTCGTCACCATGCCCACTTGATGATGCATAGTTGCTTTGCTGCAACTTTCCACTTTTGATGTCATTCTGCTTTTTATAGCATGTATTCTCCTTGTGTCCAGGCTTTCCACAATAATAGCATTCTGTGCTGCTATTTACTTGCTGGTTCCTTTGCCATGAACCACGGCCTCTTTGGCTCCCCCTGCCTCTAGAACTACCACGTCCTCCTCCATAGGACTGGTTTTCCTGTTGTTGCTGTTGGTTCTGATTTCCTGCACGGCCACCAGAACGGCCTCTTCCTCTACCCCTGCCTCTACCTGTATTCGAGTAGAAAGCAGTCTCTTGAGAAGTTGAGGTGGCTGAACCACCATTCCTTTGCTCTTCACTCAGCAAGAGAGCAATAAGTTCCTGAAAATCAGGAAATGTTTCACGGACTCCAATGGATGTCCGAAATTGTGCATAATCTTTCCCAAGACCATTCAAGGTCACGGACACTAAGTCCTCATCATCAACAGGTGCTCCAATGGAGGCAAGAGAATCTGCAAGGCCTTTCACCTTCAAGGAATACTCATTTATATTCAGATTTTTCCTTTGCACATTGTGCAACTCCTGCTTTAGCTGCATCTTTCGTGCTTTGGTATTTGTGCTATACAGCTTCACCAATGTATCCCATGCCTCCTTAGGCGTCTCTAGATCCTGTATATGCACAATCATAGAATCTGAAATGCTAACAGATAGCCAATACAAGCATTTTCTGGCTTTTTCATGCCATTCCTTAAAGGCCTTCAATTCAGCAGGAGTGGGAGCAGTACCCAAAACTGGTTCTGCAGTTTCACCACTGATGTAATCCCAAACTCCCTTTCCCATAAGGAAGTTTGTCATCCTGAACTTCCATGCTTGGAAGTTGTTCTTGTCAAGCTTCTCACTGACAATGGTAGACAGATTCTCAGACATTTTACAAATCACGAATTGCAACAGCAACCTGTAAACACAGCAAATGCCTCACAAGGGCAAATAGCAAAACTTCTGCGAAAAGCCTCACAAGGGCAGATCTGCAACACTGACGAAAGTGGTATTTCACCACACAGTCACTTCCTCGTGACGATTTTGCATCAACAGGCAACAGGCATGAATCTGCAACTCCCAATATCTCTGCACATAGGCATACGATGCAATTTCTGTGGCACCTTTCCACCGACTAGCCGCGCGGTGGTCGCACAGCAAAAACAGGGCCTTTTTCTGAGTGCCTGCGAAGAACTTCCCCCTTCAAAATGGGCCCCGAAACGGCCTCAAATCAGAAAAATAAAGTCACCAAGGGCTTCGCCCTATCCCGCAGCATATACTGCGCTCTCGCCGCACCGCGAAGGGCCTCTCAATCTGAAGCAGTGCACTCCTGCACTTTTGGCTGTGCTACCTGCAGAGATTTGCTCCCAAACTCGAAATAGGAAAGCTACACTGGTCCTCTTACCAGGACACCAGAAACTTGGCTAGCTTTCTTGAGCTCCTTACCACGAACAAGGCTCTGATACCATGTAAAGAACGAGGGAGAGAGATAGGAGACTCAAGTTCAGCTTTCTTCACAACACACAAAAGAGAGAGGACACAAGGTTGGAGGGTGAAGCCTTTCTTCACTTTTGCACACAACAACAATACAATAGAAGAGGGAAATACCCTATATGTCAAAACCTAGAATACGTGGTTCATATGTGAACCCAAACCAAAAACATACGTGGTAGTCTAACTACACCACGAGTACAACTAACATAGACGGTGACATAAATGATAGTCATCCAGGAGATATGTCGGGGATAGAGCTTGATATCTCAACATGAAAACCTTATTGGATTCCACTTGTCTTTCATAAATATTTGTCCTTTAAAAATTGGCTTTTCATAATTGTCTTAAGTAAATCATTGTCCTTTCATAATTGTCCTTTCTGCGTTGATGTCCTTTCATAATTTTTTTAGTAATTAATTGTATTTTCATAGTTTTATTAAATTGAATCTGAGTTTGAATTTCATAATTGTCTTAATTAATTAATTATTTTTTTGCTTCTTACCTGCTCTTGTGTTTGTTTTTGTTTTTGTGTTTGTGTACGCGTTTGTCGAATCTCGCCAAATTAGACATGGGAACACGGTGCACGTCCAATGAGTACAGAAACCCTCAAGGGAGCAGACATCATGATCTATACTCTCCAAAGGAATTTGATTCCACTCAACCAATTCCTCAGGGGCCTACCCATGCGACTACCCCTATCCTGGCTCTCTCGGTCCTAGCACTACGACTATCCCTCGAGGACCTCCTTTGGTAGCAGCCCATGGATTCGCTGAGAGTCCTGACGAGTTTGTCACACAGATGACCGATGCGGAGGCAATGAGATTCTTCTCTCTACTATCCCAGAGGACCTCAGTTATTCCATCTCCTACACTGACAGCTGGACCTCCTCGACATCCGTTCCTTCTAGCCCCTTCAACCGAGGGCACTCACATCCCTATAGGTCTTCACCTGGTCATGAGACCCAGTACCAGTCAGGTCCCTTGCCCTCTCTCACTCCCTCTTCTTCTCCTCACTCCGTAAGCACTCACTAGCTCTACTACTTCCACTCCCATGACTCCTCCTTTCCTGCCCGAGGACCTATACTATGAAGTCACTAGGGGTGGAGAGATAATAGAAAATAAAAAGGGCTCAGAAGTGCTGGCCACCATGAGACAGTTAATGAGCCACCACTTCAAGAGCGGAATACCTATTGACCGACGGTACTAGGATGATGAAAAGAAGAAGGAAGTCATCAAGGGATTGAAAAGACAATACCCTAACCCCCTAAATTGGGAATTCAATGAGGATTACATACCAGAGTGCATGTGTGCTATCTTGAAGCATCATAGGTCAACCTTGCAAACTTACATCACAAAGGGGAAGGATAAACCCATCTTGGTAGACAAAGCTTACTAGAAGTTTTTGAAGAAGGAATATAGGGACCAACCGCAAAAGTTTGATAGTTAGAGGAGGGCTACGAGGAGATGGCTGGACACCGTACGTGCTTCGCACTTTGGTGTAGGCGGATGGTTAGCGTTCGAGGCATGGGTGGTAAGTCTAGTACTTCTCATTCAATTTATTGTTCTATTTGTTTAATTACATATTGGATGCACTTTATCTAGCTATCGTAAATTGGGCCCATAGCAAGTTTCAATGGGTCTCCTTCCCATAAACAAAGAGATAAGATGTGCATTCCAAATAGGAGCGAAGCCGTGGTTTATTGAGATGGAGGCATTATGAGCAATAGTTGATTGGGATGAGGTGGTTACTCGCATGATATAAGTCTACTACTACTTGTAACTCGGGGGGTACAATACTTAGAAACCTTGTGTATCATGTGCGTTCAAGGGCTATTTAAAAAACCCCTCAACTAAAATTTCCCCCCCAATAAAAACACTCGTCTTTACTTATGAGCTAAGTGATTTTTTTCTAAAATTGAATAAAAAAACCCCTCCTGTTATTGTAAACCTATTAAAATTTCTAAAAAAGTTAACTTAAAATACCCCTCCTGAATGCATGTGGTATACTAAGATTTTATGAGGTGAACCCTCTGAGACTTGTAATCTCACTTTTTAAATTATTTTATTCTTTAAATTCCAATCTAATTTGCAATCAATCTGGTTTCACTCTTAGGGTGCAAAGCTTGAACGTCCCATCAACAGAGGGTAGCAATGATGATGAGGCAACTCTTGAGGGATTTGGCTTACACAGCTTCGACGAGGGCCAGGGATCAGGCATAGCTCACGAGGGCCAGGGATGGCCAGCGCAACCAGGACGATGACGATGACAATGACAATTCGGATGAGCAATAGTAGTAGTAGTAGTTTGTATATGCTTCGGCATGTATATGATTTTGTATGTCGACTTGTTTGAGCGATTTTGTATCACCCTTTTTGGAAGGGAAATTTCATAAAAAACAAGGTTGTATATACCTCGGCATGCTTCTGTCTCTCAGCTCGTTTGAACGATTTTGTATCACCCCTTTCACAAGGGAAATTTTGTAACAAACAAGGTTTGAGAGTTTTATTTCACTTATGTGCTTGTAAACATTCTTTTGTAATGCAAAAAAATATATATTAGGGGGGCAAATTAGGGCTTGCTAGGGTCCTATTTAGCCCCACTAATTTCTTTTAAAAGTTCTATTAAGGGTCGCTATATAGCGGCACTTTACTAATGTCGCTATATAGCAACATTTACTAGAGTCGCTATACAATGACATTTCTTTTTCGACATTAATAATGATGTAAATAGTGAACTTTGTGCCCGTAAAAAAAAACTTCTTAGTGTAAGAAAGGTTGGTACTTCCGTTAGAAAACGGCCTGTTCCTTGTAGTGAATAACATCACAGAAGATGATTCTAACAAATGGATGTATTGGAGCAATGGAGTAATGTGCTGTAATCAAGTTCTTGCACCCAATAGAGATCCAATATTAAACATTCCATTACAAAGAGTGCATTTTTGTGTGTTGCATGTGGTTATGTGACTCATTGATAAATTGCTTTACTTGCACATTGGAAAAAGTTATGTGATTGCCCTACTAATTTGGAGCTTGATCCTCATGTAAAAACCTTGAGAATACATGTATGTTTAGAAAGCATTGGACAATATGGTAAAGATCTTGAGGAAGCCTTCCATAGAAGATGATGATGTGCAACATTATAAAGTCATCGTGAAAGAGTTCATTGAAGCCATGGTATATGGATGGGGTGTATTATGTGACGTTTATTGATGACTACACTAGGAAGGTGTGGATTTATTTTATGAAGCACAAAAGTGAAGTGTTCAGCCATTTCAAGGCTTTTAAGGCCATGGTTGAAAAAGAGAAAGGTGTGCATATTAAAGTGCTAAGATCTGATGGAGGGGGAGAGTACTTTTCAGAAGAATTTTGTGAATATCTGAAAGAACAGGGAATTCAAAGGAAGTACTCATGCAGGTCTACCCCTCAGCAGAATGGGGTTGCAGAAAGGAAGAACAGGCATATTGCAGAAGTAGGACGGGCGATCCTAAATGAGAAAAACATGCCTGATTATTTTTGGGCTGAAGCAGTAGCAACTGTTGTTTATATTATGAACAGAACCCCCACTGCAGCTGTCCATGGCATGACGCCTGAAGAAATGTATACAGGCCAAAAACCAGATATTTCTCACTTGAAGGTATTTGGTTGCATAGCTTATGTTCATGTTCCTGATGAGAAGAGAACAAAGCTGGATCCAAAGGCAGAAAAATGCATCTTTATTGGATATGCTCAGCACCAGAAAGGGTATCGCTGTTATAACCCTTCCACCCGCAAAATGCAAGTGAGCAGAGATGTTGTTTTTGATGAAATGAGCAGCTGGTATGCACCAACTGTTATGGTAGGAGATGCAGATGCAGGAAATGGGAATGCTGCAATAAATGCAGAGCAGCAATCTCAAGCCTTGAGTGGACCCAGAGAGTCCTCTACTAGTGGATCTAATGCATGGACAGGGAGATTGAGATCTAGTGAATCGTCACATGGCAGTCCTGATAGTGTTGTGCAGGTATCACATAAGGGAAAAGAAAAAGTGGACCATACTCCAGTGTTTGATGTGTCTGCTGGTAGCTCTCATGTTGATGGAGAGTCAAGCGGCTCTGAAATGAGCCTTGATGAGGAACTTGGGATTCCTTCTGTTGTTACACCTGGTGCAAGGAAAAGCAGGCATGATTTAAAGACTCCTGCAACTGATCCAGTTGTACGGAGGTCCACTCGTATTAAGTATCCAGTTGACAGGCTGAGATATGATGGGTATACAGCACATCACTATGCTTATATGGTCAAGGTTCTAGAGGAGCCAGAGCCCACATGTTTTGAGGATGCAGCAGGGCATAAAAATTGGGAAGCAGCTATGGATGAAGAGATGGCTGCCTTGGATGCAAACCACACTTGGGATTTGATGCCTTTGCCTCATGATAAGAAGGCTATTGGCTGCAAGTGGGTTTACAAAGTAAAGCACAATGCTGATGGGTCTGTTAGCAGGTACAAGGCAAGATTGGTTGCCAAAGGTTTTGCACAGACATATGGAATTAACTATGAGGAAACTTTCAGCCCAGTTGCAAGGATGGCAACCGTGAGAGCAGTAATTGCTATGGCTGCTGCAAAGGGATGGTCTTTGCATCAGATGGATGTGAAAAATGCCTTCTTGCATGGTGACTTGCAGGAAGAGGTTTATATGATGCAGCCAGAAGGTTATGAGGATAAAGCACACCCCGATTTTGTATGCAGGTTGCGCAAAGCCTTGTATGGCTTAAAACAGGCGCCGAGGGCATGGTCAGACAAGATAGGGCAATATCTTGTCACTATTGGATTTCAGATTTCCAATTCAGATTTTTCACTTTATGTGAAAAGGACAAACAGAGGGATTGTGCTTATCGTCATCTATGTTGATGACTTGATTATTACAGGTGATAGTGATGCAGACATTAATGAAGTGAAGCTGCTGTTGAAGCAGAAATTTGAGATGAAGGATTTGGGAGAGCTGCGTTACTTCTTGGGCATTGAGGTTATTAGATCCCCGAGTGGGATATGGCTGTTGCAAAGGCAATACGGTTTGGACATGCTGTCCAAATATGGGATGACAGGCTGTAAGCCTATCTCGGTTCCATTGGAGCAGAATGTGAAGCTCAATGCAGAGTCAGGTGATCTTCTTGAAGATATTACTATGTACAGGTGCATAGTAGGTAGCTTGATTTACATGACTATAACCAGACCAGATTTGAGCTATGCTGTGGGGCTGGTGAGTCAGTTTATGCAGGCACCGAGGAAGCCACATTTGGATGTGGCTAGGCGCATACTGCGGTATGTGAAGTCCACATTGCATTATGGACTGTTTTATGAAGCAGGGTGTGCATTACAGGTACATGGATACACAGATGCTGACTGGGCTGGTAGTGTCTCATACAGGAGATCTACTAGTGGTTTTATGTTTTCCCTTGGGAGTGGTGCCATCAGTTGGAGCAGCAAGAAGCAGCCAACAGTTGCCTTGTCGAGCACAGAGGCAGAGTACAGGGGTGCAGCAATGGCTGCATGTGAGGTAGCTTGGTTACGAAAGCTACTTGCAGATATGGGACAGTCAGTTCATGCAGCAGTTGTCATTCATTGCGACAACATTAGCAGCATCATGCTTGCTAATAACCCAGTTTATCATGCTAGAACGAAGCACATTGAGGTGCATTATCACTTTGTGAGAGAGAAGGTTCTAGCTGGTGAGATTGATCTTGTCTATGTCAGCACTGAGGAGCAGGTGGCTGATATCTTTACGAAGGCATTGGGTACCGAGAAGCTTCGCAGATTTAGGAGCTTGCTTGGTGTACGTGAGATGGATTTGAGCTTGAGGGGGAGTGTTGAGATATCAAGCTCTATCCCCGACATATCTCCTGGATGACTATCATTTATGTCACCGTCTATGTTAGTTGTACTCGTGGTGTAGTTAGACTACCACGTATGTTTTTGGTTTGGGTTCACATATGAACCACGTATTCTAGGTTTTGACATATAGGGTATTTCCCTCTTCTATTGTATTGTTGTTGTGTGCAAAAGTGAAGAAAGGCTTCACCCTCCAACCTTGTGTCCTCTCTCTTTTGTGTGTTGTGAAGAAAGCTGAACTTGAGTCTCCTATCTCTCTCCCTCGTTCTTTACATTTCATACATATAAAATATCACAAAAAATACTATTGTTAAACAAGAGTTCTCATATACAAAAAGAGAGCGCAAAATTTTTCTCCAAAAATTCCAAAATAGTGGAGGAGCTCTATTGCTCTGCATTATTGTTCGAGGTACTTTCCTCCTATGAGCCAGTAGGTGGGTCACTCAAAACCTCATCTTTCTCTTCTTCTAATGTGAGGTCATACTCTTTAGGGATTATGTACTGGCTCTCCATGAAGGCCTCTACACAACCCATTATGTCATTTATACATTAATCTTTGGTGCTCTAGTGGTTGTGGCGGTCTCTCTAAAACCTACAGAGATCCCATAGGTTGTGATGTGCGTTCCTCAATCAAACCCTGCTCCACACACCTTTGGTGAGGATCCCACTCAAGTGCATGCACTTGGACATTGGACTTCACCCAGTCTGTATCGTGCACATTCTTCTCTGCTACATGTATTAGCAAAGAAGAGATTTTTCAAATCACTCCAACATGGGGAACTAGGTTGGGGTTTTGGGAGGACAGCCATGGGTGAGGACGTGGTTCTTGGGGATTTTACCTCATAAAATTTTAGTGTACCACATGCATTCAAAAGGAGGGGTATTTTAATTGAAAATTTGAAAAATTTTAATAGGATTACAATAACAGGAGGGGTTCTTTAATTCAACTTTAGAAAAAAATCACTTAGCTCATAAGTAAAGAGGGATGTTTTTATTGGGGGGAAAATCTTAGTCGAGGAGTTTTTTAAATACCCCTTGAATGCACGTGATACATAGGGTTTCTTAGTATTGCACCCCTTGAAGTGTGGTTTTTCCATTTAGAATCTGTTTTTTTATAAAAAGAACCAAATACGGCTACGGAGCAAAAGAAACAATAGGAAAAGGTTCTTGAGAAAAAGATAGCCTCACATTGAGCAAGCATTTATAGACTCCTACATTCTTTGAATTGGTGTGATAGAAGTCTATATATGCTTGCTCAATGTCTGGTTGTTGAAGCTTCATATGGATGGAAAGAGAGAAAGAAAGAGAGGAAAAGAGAGAAAGAAAGAGAGGAAAAGAGAGGAAAAGAGAGGGGAAAAGAGAGGAAAGAGAGGAGAAAAGAGGAGAAAAAAGAGAAAAAAAGAGAGGGGAAAACATATGAAAAAGGAGATGAAAAGAGAGGGGAAAAGAGAGGAAAGTAGAGGGGAAAGGAGGGGAAAAGAGAGGGAAAAAGAGAAAAGGAGAGAAAGCATATAACTATGCTTATGCTTGAGCATATGAGCATATGCTCATGCATAAGCATACGCAAATGTATATGCTTATGAAAAGAGAGAAAAGAGGATGAAACATGGGAAAAGCAAGGGAAAAAGAGGAGAAGGAAGAGATTGAAAGAGAGGATGAGAGAAGAAAAAAGAGAGGGGAAAAGAAGAAAAGAGTGGAAAAGGAGAGAAAACATATCCTTATGCTTATGCATGAGCATATGCTCATGCATAAGCTTATGCATATAAGCATACGCAAATGCATATGCTTATGAAAAGAGAGACACGAGGATGAAAGAGAGTGGAAAAGAGAGGGAAAACGAAGAGGAAGAAAGAGGGGAAAAGAGAAGGAAAAAAGAGAGGGTAAAATAAGCAAAGAGAGGGGAAAATTTAGAGAAAAAGAGAGAAACCATATGCTTATGCTTATGCAAGAACATATGAGCATATTCTCTTGCATAAGCATAAGCATATGAGCATGTGCTCATGCATAAGCATACGCAAATGCATATGCTTATGAAAAAAGAGAAAAGAGGATGAAAGAGAGGGGAAAAGAGAGGGAAAAAGAAGAGAAGGAAGAGATTGAAAGAGAGGAAAAGAGAAAGAAATAAGAGATGGGAAAAGATGAAAAGATAGGAAAAAAGAGAGGGGAAAAAGAGAAAAAGAGAGAAAGCATATGCTTATGCTTACGCTTCATCATATGAGCATATGCTCATGCATAAGCATAAGCATCTGCTTTAGCATATGTTTATGAAAAGAGAGACACAAGGATGAAAGAGAGGGGAAAAGAGAGGGAAAAAGAAGAGAAGGAAGAGATTGAAAGAGAGGAAGAGAGAAGAAAAAAGAGAGGGGAAAAGAAGAAAAGAGCTAAAAAAGAGAGAAAGGATATGCTTATGCTTATGCATGAGCATATGCTCATGCAGAACCATAAGCATATAAGCATAAGCATACACAAATGCATATGCTTATCAAAAGAGAGACACGAGGATGAAAGAGAGGGAAAAAGAAGAGGAAGGAAGAGGGGGAAAGAGAAGGAAAAAAGAGAGGGTAAGAGATGAAAAGAGAGAAAAAAAGCGAGGGGAAAAAGAGAAAAAGAGAGAAACCATATGCTTATGCTTATGCATGAGCATATGAGCATATGCTCATGCATAAGCATAAGCATATGAGCACAAGAATACACAAATGCATATGCTTATGAAAAGAGAGAAAACAGGATGAAAGAGAGGGGAAAGAGTGGGAAAAAGAAGAGGAGGAAGAGATTGAAAGAGAGAAAAAGAGAAGGAAAAAAGAGAGGGGACAAGAAGAAAAGATAGGAAAAAAGAGAGGGAAAAAAAAGAAAAAGAGAGAAATCATATGCTTATGCATGAGCATATGAGCATATATTCATGCATAAGCATAAGCATATGAGCATATGCTCATGCATAAGCATAAGCATCTACTTTAGCATATGCTTATGAAAAGAGAGAAACGAGGATGAAAGAGAGGGGAAAAGAGAGGGAAAAAGAAGAGGAAGGAAGAGGGGAAAAGAGAAGGAAAAAAGAGAGGGGAAAAGAAGAAAAGAGAGGAAAAAAGAGAGGGGAAAAATAAAAAAACAGAGAAAGCATAGGCTTATGCATAACCATAAGCATATAAGCATAAGCTCATGCATAAGCATAAGCATATGAGCATATGCTTATGAG